>NW_025778005.1:0-80445 GCF_021130785.1 Homalodisca vitripennis
TTTAACGGAGAAGAATAGTGGTAAAAATTTCAATATGTCACCATTTTGTTTCATCAACAAATGCTAGAGAGCTGAAATTTTCACAAAATATTTAAAAACCTATTTAATGATTGTGTAGAAGTTTAATTCTCGGTTCATAAATGGGCAAGTAATATGAAATCAAACGTTTAAACCTCTTCCTGGGACTCTCTGTACATAAATTCAATTATCTTACATTGTCTGCCTTTAAACATGCAGATGAAACACTTCTCTGTGATTAGTCAGAGGTCAACCCTTGTTGCTAAACTAGCTTGGCGTCCTTTTCGAACCACTTTTATTCAGTGAATCTACAGCTTCTCTCGTGTGGTGTTGCTTACTTGGACGGATAAAATTGTGCATTTACTAAAATTGGAATTTGAAATTCTTGCTAAACACAGTTAAATTCTAACTCCGCGCGTGGTGATTGGTTGGTTTAGTTCGTTTGTTTGGTCGCACGCACTGTTATGACAGGTTATAATTTTGTTATTTTAAATGTTTGACTAGCAATACGCGCTGTTTCTTCTCAATCAACTGAATTACGATTGATTGCAGAGTGATTTAAACTAATAATTTACTTAACACTATCAACATTTGTCAATAGTATGACATAACCTATAAAACTCAGTTTCTCAAACTTTTGTGTCAATCTAACAAATTAATCAATCAATCATAGTTTACGATAATGAAATATCAGTGTACAATTATTTACCTTTATTGTTGTTGTAGTTGTTGTAAATGACGAATCTAAGCACTCACATTTTCACGAATAAACATAGTTATCTGCTTTATCCCGTGCGGCGGACGCACAGTTATCTGCTTTATCCCGTGCGGATCCCGTGCGGCGGACCCACTGGACGGGCATCGTAACGTTACCGGGCGTTCCACTTTTTCATGAGTGACTCCGAGCCGCAACCTAATTTAAGACGTTGTCACGTCAAAATGTTAATTATCGGAACATTATGTGTCATTCTCTAGGCCACGAAGAGTTACGATCACGTCCACGCTAACGAGTTTGTCTAGCACGAGTTTTTAAAGTATAATACTAGATATTCAATAAATTTTAGAGTGTTTGGTACTTATCGTTAAACTTATTGTTATGATTCTTAAAGTAAGTAATACTCGTGCATAACAGTAGCAGCTGAAAAATAATTTAAATAATTTAGTAACATTAATAAAGGGTATTAGTCTTATAAGGCAATAAAAGAAGAAGAAAAAATAGGAAAATGGAATAAAATTATACTAAAAAAATAATTTTGTGTAAAGCATCGATAAGATTATTATATCTATGAAAGTGAAAAATGTTACGTGTTAAGAAGAATAACATCGTACTCGTAAACAAAAGACTTTATATTTTTATGTTAAACACTTAAACATCATATTGATAATCAAAACCACTAATCACATTATAAAGTCACTATCGTAGAAAGAAAACCATACAATCACTGAATTTAGTTACCCATTGTTATCTCCAGCTCCTTATTTTCTTTGTCATTAGGCACGAGTAAAATTAACATAATAAAACTCTTTGCCCCTGACCACACAACGTACACACACGCTGCCTTTGTTTGATCCACATGTTGCACAGTTACCAGCAGCATTCTATCCACAATATTATCAAGGGTACTTTCTTTTAATTCACTTTATTTCTTTAATTAAAACTGTTAGTATTTATATTATTCAATTACACTTACACAATCTGTTTATGTATATGGAGTTTGTGATATATGCACTCTTTATTCAACATACTCAGAGAACATAGATACGTTGACAAAAGAAAGTTCAATAACATATTAGGTATCGCTTTCCCTATAAACATAAATAAATATCCGCTGACAGTACAAATACCTAATAAAAACCAGTCATGATGGAAAAACGGTTTTAAATTGGTTGTTAAATTTAAGAATTAAGACAATGCCACACCCAAATGTTTGTAATAGGGTTCGCTGAGTTTGAAAACATATTTGGAGAATATTTCCATAATATCTGGTTTCAACAGGACGGAGCACCCCCACACTACGGCATCGACGTCAGAAGCCTATTTAAACACTGTTTTTTGGCAACGGTGGCTTGGAAGGCGGGGGACTGTAGAATGGCCAGCGCGTTCACCAGATCTGTCTCGTTTAGACTTTTTTGTTTGAAGTTACCGGACGTCTACAAAACAAAGCCTCAAAATTTAAATGAAACTGAGAGAGAATTAAAAGAAATACTTCAAGAATGTCAGACGATTCGTCAAGTTACCCTGCGAAATTCTGGTAATAGTTTTTATGTGCGTCTTTCCAACTGTCAAATAACCGGAGGTGAATAATTCGAAAATTTACTCTGAAAAACATTTGGTTAGTAAACATCTTTTTTTAAATAAAACCTTTGAACAGCCGGCATTTTTGTACTCGGATCAATATTTTTTGAGTGCGGTTTGTTGATTTATCTGTTATCGTTCAGAAAATATGTATACCTGTGCAGGACTTTATGTACACCCTGTATATATTGTACGGGCAGGCAGACAGCAGGCAGCCAGATAGAATTATTTTATAATCCCTCTACTGATGTACCGTATGACGATAACACATGGGGGTGGTGACTTCTGAGGTCGTAGTAATAAATACTAGAAATACAAAGTTTACTTATAAGTTCAGTTTAATTACGAAAACTTAAAAGCACCACTTTTAGATGGTAAAGGAAAAGTTATGTAATGCCACGTTGCTGCCAATTAGAATATAATAACTAAAAAGTATATCTTCTAGGTGGGCCTAAAATATCCAATGTTCTATTGAATTATGCCGTAATGACGTTTTTACTTTACAACACAATAATATTTCACTTCCCTTCGCAATAGGTAGACTCATAATCCGGGTGTCGGCGTCTTGGCACGAGACATTGAAGCTGTAGTCTAAGAACGGTTATTTCTAGAAGAGGAGTAGAGTTGGGAAGTGGTAGCCATCTATTCAAACAACACGTGAGATACATCAGCTACGTAAACTCGCCTAAAACAAATTCGGCGACGGTATTATCCATTTAATGATACAAATTACTATTTATAACAACGTGCTCGTCGCCATAAGGACGACGCCACAACCTTTATCTATCTCCATCAAGCAAATAAAAGATCTTCAAGGGTAAGTTACTTTACTATTCACATCTTTACTTTACGTTACATTCATTTTATACGTTTGGCATCAAAGGGCTAGTTTAATAATACGAAAAGATAAATTTTACTTACGGACAAAGCGCGCGAGGTCTGATGGGTTACGTAGTTGGGCTGCTACAAAGGGTTAGAAGAAAAAACATTCATACGCGTGCCAATTAGGTAGTTACTCCGCCCAATAATTTAGTTCCGGAACATTGGATGTAAAATAATATTATATTATACTGGCTGATTAGGTTGCGAAATTTACATTGTATGAAATTCAATTAACTAATTTACGGTACTCTGATTAGAACTTCATTAAGGCTCAGTCAATAACAGTTTTATGATATCGTATTTACTGAGCAAATTAACATTGTATAGAGAAACGACTATCATTTCTTGTAAGTAAATCATAACACCCAACATATTCCGAACATTATTATTTTCTTGTCATCATTGTACGAAATTATATTCAGCTGCGCAGCGGCTGTTACATAATATGTTACATATATCGTCGTCCCTCCTCTTAGTTGTTGTATTGGACACATTATGGTTCTACAACCATGCTTGTTCACGCCATTAGAGTGTGCTATAATGGCATGTCCTGCTATTTATGACGGAATATAAGTCACCATTGAACAATGATATGTATAGCCGAATACAGGAGTGTTGGTAATAAAATATATTCTGGTTGAAATGAAATGAAATGAATGAAATGAAATGAAATGAAATGAAATGAAAATGAAATGAAAAATGACTTTATTGAATACAACGTAAAACATATTCAATTGGCGAGGTTAGGACTATTAAGTCCTCTCTTACACCTAACCATAAATTAATAAACTCTACTATTACTGTAAAATAAGAGCCACAATACAGTTTACATTACTATTTTACAATCGAAAATTATAATATCTATTTATATAAAGTAATAAAATGAAACAAAGGTTTTCTATGAAACTAAAAATAAATACATAGAATAAAACTTACAAGGAATTTAACAGACATTCATCCATCACCATTCATACAAAGCCATCGTCCCATACCCTATGCCACGATATCGTCAACCCGAAGAGGCCCAAAACAGATGGTCCCTAAGCACCCCCCGAAACCGTTCCCGACTACGAATACCTCTAATATGATCCGGGAGATTATTCCAAAGTCGACAAGCAGAGACTGTGAATGATTTATTGTAAATAGAGGATCTATGAACAGGAATAGATAACAGAGAGGCTCCACGTCGAGTATTCCAATTGCTTGTTTCAGAAATGAAAGAAAAGCGTTCAGACAGATAGGAAGGGGAATGATCGTTATACAAAATAGAATGTAACATGCTGAGAATGTGGAACTGACGGAGTAGATTCAACTTTAACAGATGTAACTGATTGATGAAGGGTGTTATATGGTCATATCGTCTAACACAATAATTTTGAGCACGTTGTAATCTGTCCGAAAGCTCAACCGTCATGTCATTTATAACTTCGCTACAGTAATTGAAATGGCAGAAAATCAGGGTCTTCACTAGCATTACTTTCAAATTCAAAGGTAAATAAATAGCAAATTGCTTAAGACTATGAATACCAGCAAACACCCTGCCACAAGTCTCAGTAACATTATTGGCCCAACTAAGAGTTTTTGTAATAGTCAGTCCAAGATTTTTTGACCTTGTCACTGTATGAAAGAGGATGACCGTTCAAAATGAGTGTAGGAGTGTTGTTCAAGTCGATACCGCTCAGAAGTCTGGAAGTTCCAATAAGAATAGTTTGAGTCTTGCTTTCGTTAAGTTTCAGTCCGTGTTTGAAGGCCCACGTTGCAATAGCGTCAATGTCAGTGTTCATGTCAGCAACAATGTTTAGATAGTTCGAAATGGAAAAGTGGTTGTAAATTTGTAAATCGTCGGCATACAGGTGAAAAAATGAGTGTTTGATCATAGCAGTCAAATCGTCGATGTAAATTGAAAAAATAAGAGGGCCAAGGACAGAGCCCTGTGGCACCCCTCGATTCACAGGTTTCCAGTAGGAGTCTTTGTCGTTAGACCTAGCACACTGCTGACGATATGACAGATACGACCTAAACCACTCCACACAGCCATCAGAGAATCCGATTTTAGACAATTTCAAAAGAAGCAATGGGTGGTAAACGCAGTCAAAAGCCTTAGAAAAATAAAAAAGCGTTAAAATAGTAACAAGCCTTTTGTTCATTGCCGAACGTATATCTTCAGTGATTTTTAAAAGAGCACTCGTTGTACTGTGATTAGTACGAAATCCTGATTGAAAGTTGGACAAAAGTTTATTGGATTCGAGAAAGAAACATACTTGTTGATGCACCACTCTCTCAAGGCATTTAGATAAAGCTGATAGAATGCTAATAGGTCTGAAGTCTGAGGGGTCAGCAGGGCATGAACATTTTTGAAGTGGGCGAACAATAGCGAGTTTCCAAACAGACGGAAATATTGAAGAAGAAAGAGATCTGTTAAAAATATTTGTAATAATAGGAACTACTACGGGAAGAATATATCTCAACAATTTCATAGGTATTTTATCGGCTCCAACTGCGTTACTAGAAATTCTCAAGATCGCACTCATAACGTCAGTCTCAGTCACACTAGCAAAAGAGAACTGATGCCGAGCACCGATTAAGTGGAACAACACTCAACTCATTGGTATAATCACGGGCCCCGGATAGATCAATAGGGATATCCACAAAGTAGTTATTGATTATATTTAGATCAATTGAGATAGGCTTATCAGAGTTAACTTTACCTATGCCAAAGCTCTTTCACTTTTTTCCATAACGATTTTGTTGATTGTTGAACAGAAAATTGTAGATAGTAAAATCTTATTTTGGCATTGCGAATTGTTGCTTGACTCTGTTCCTTAGTCTTTTATATATTAGCCAATCAGAAGGTGACTTAGTACGTTTTGCTTTACGAAATGCAGAATCTCTTTGAGCCTGCAAATTACGTATATCATCTGTGATCCAGGGAGCTGGCCGCCTAGTAACCCTCCTTGTCACCAGTGGAGCGTGCTGGTCACAAAGTGAAGAAACAAAAGAGCTAAATTTATTGACCATAAGATCAACAGTAGGGGCTAGAATTACCTCATTCCAAGGTAAAGCCCACGCATCATTGAGAAGAGCATCTGAATCAATATATTTGTAATTTCTGAAGGATACGAATTTGGGGCGCGCCTTAGGAATGGATAGTCTGTAAACACAGAAGATGAGGTCATGTCGAGAAAGGCCAGGGGCAGGGTATTGTCCATGATGCACAAAGCGATCCGGGTCAGCAACTGCCATAACGTCCAGCAATGTGTCGGCAGTAGCTGTGTGGTGAGTGGCGTTTAGTGGAAGAATAATTAAATTACAAGAAAGGAAGAGGTTAGTCAAGTTGGTCTTGTCGTAGTTATCAGGTCCCAGTAAATTGCAGTTAAAGTCCCCCATCACAATGACATGTCGATAAGGAGCCATAAAAATTGATAAGTGAGTGTTCGAATTCCACATGAAAATCCAGGCCAGGTGCCCTGTAGCACACAGCCACTAGAACGTGTATCCCATTACAACTAATATCGATAATCATGTACTCAGGACACCCTAACCTGGAGTTATCGGAAGAGTAAAGGACAGATACAGGAAGATGAGATTTTACATAAGCGGCCACTCCACCGCCTCCCTTCGAAGTGCGGTCGTTTCTATAAATATTGTACCCGTGAAGCTCAACGCTCTTGTCAGTTATATGGGATTTAAGCCAAGTTTCAGAGACTAAAATGATATCAAATTGAATGGAATCGAAAATAGTGCGGAATTCATCTATGTGGCAGAAGAGGGACTGAGCGTTGACGTGAGCCAATTTAAGAAAAGAACGGAAAGATAACAGTGATTGGCGAAGAGCATGGTGGAGAGGAGGTGAGGCAGAGGCACCGACAGCGCGTCGAGCACGGGCGGGTGCGTCAGGACTCCGCACGGCTAGCCGTGACAAGACCACGACGAGGCGGAGCGACACGCGACACAGGCACAAGACTCGGCTACACACTCAAACCACACACACTCATACGGTTTAATAAAAAAAGACATATTCTGACAGTAAAAATCGATAATATTTTTATTATTTAAACATTCACGCAATGAAAACGTGGGTACTGACATAGTTTTCATTTACTCACTTGGTCAGCTCCAATAATGTAAATAATTTAAAATAGTGGCAAAAAGTAAATTTGGGGGGATCTTAAAGCTGTTCTAACGACTTGGACTAAAAATTAAGGCGATTAGCTCATAAAACAAATATGTAATAAATAATATTTAATTTAGTAATGAATCAATATGTCCGAGCAAATATTTTGTTTCATATAGTAATAATCTCTAATACAGTAGGTTCATAAATTATAAATATTTGAATTAAGTATGCTATATATAGTATACATACATATATACGACACGCATATGCTTATTAAGACAAAATAATAGGTATTACGAATGTAGTTAATTTCAAATCAAGTATAAATATCATTAGGCTAGTAACTAATAGTATGGCTGTATTCCAACTTTGAGGTAAGAGACTCTGAACTAAAATATGTAGTTCGCTGAAGGGTATGCATTACATATTCACATACATACATACAATGCACGCATACACACACACCCAAACACATATACACAACTTAGGCGAATAAAAAATAAATAAAAAGGTTTACTTCTATTCTATACGTAAAACAAAAGTATTTTAAATAATAGTAAAACATATTTTAGCAATATAAAACAATTTAAAAATAATTGTGAATATTAGAAGTAAAAGGAGGGTCTTAGCTGATAGGTGTAGCCAGTCCAATCTTCGCCACAGGAAGGTCCGCCAGTCTCGTCGCCACACCCCGAGCGCCCTGATGGTCGACCCACATCACGCGTCCATCATGGGTCCAAGTGCTCCTGGCCCCGAAACGCGCCGTCGCCTGTTCGCAACACCTCCGTCCGCCAGATCTTCTCTGATTGTGACGCCAGATCCCTTAAGTCGTTTTCTTGGAATCAAAAACCTTCCGCCGGTCCCTGTAGCTGCAGAATTGAACAATAATGGCACGACTCCTCTTACGGCCGTCAGGTGCTGGTCCAGGGCTGAGATCTCCCGACGCGGTGGCTGCGACTCAACTGCTCTCGGGTCATCTCCAGGCCTAGTCGGTCACGGCAGAGATCGATCACAAGCTGGTCTGTGTCTTCAGCGGTCTTCTCCTCTACGCCGAATATCCGGATGTTGTTTCTGCGCTGGTATTGCTCCAGCTCATCTGACCTCTCTCCCAGCCTCTCATCAAGCTCACCCACACGCCTTGTTAGGATGATCACCTCATCCTGCAACTTCTTAACCTCTTTTTGCATGTTGGCGAGGGCATTCGTCACTGCAGACTCGACGGCAGACTTGACTTCTTCGGTGAGCTTGGCGAAGAGCGCTCTCAGTCCCTCACCGCCTGACAGGTAGTTGTTGACACACTTCTCTACGAAGGCAGCGTCAAGTGTGTTGGAGGGCCTGTTATCAGCTGGCATTATCGATTTAGTAGGACTTGAAGCAGAAGAAGCGGAGAGCGAGCGCTGGAGTACGGGCTTATCAGTTGAAGATAAGAGAACCGGTTTACCCTTTTGAACCTGATCTTAGATGAGGCGGAGAACGGAACATGAAATAATGATCGTTTTATCGTAAGAATAGAAACAAAAAGATTAAGAATTGGAAAAATATTACTTGCAATGTTTAGAAAAAAATATAATGAATACAATTGTGTAAGATTTGCGTAAGAAATTAACGAGTTTACCACCAAAAATTAACTAAAATACGGAGCCGAACTGTACCACGTCTTACTCAAGACAAGTCATCCCCACTCTGGTATTCACATCTGGTTCTCTGGTATTCACACAAAAAAATCGTAACACGACGATACCTTTCGTTGGATTTGTATAATATTATTGTTTAATTGTTTAGCTTCATCATGCTCATATTTATGCTATCATTTATTTAAAACAAAACCTATTAATCAGCAGTGTGTTATATTGTTATTGTAAGTTTAAGAACACTATGTGACTACTTTAAATTAGTCTTATTTTTAACATCAACTAATAACAAAGTAATTTGAAATAATTTTTTTGGAATATCAGATAACTGAATTAGTATTTACTTTAAACGCGATTTACTGTGAACTCAAAAATAAAAATAAGAATACAAAAATAATATTAAAAATATTGCAGTATTAAAAAAACGTTCTATGAGAAAATTGTCATGGATAGTAATAACCTTCACCATGATTCAGTTGTAGGGATTGGTGGTATATGCATTTATAGTATTGTAAGGCCATTAATTTTAATGTCTTGTTATTACTTTACAGGTATATTTTTACGACTTAAAAATTAAATTAAAGAGCGGGAAGCTTTTGGAAAATCTATTTTTGAAAATAATATATTGTTTCAAATGTAATTTTAAATAATGTACAATAATATTTCTTCATTATATTGCATTGTTTGTTATTGTTATTAGTATGTGAATAATTAATTACTTAACAAGTTTTCAATTAGCGTCCAAACATTTTACTTCTTAGTGACAGTGAAGAGATAGTCTAACTTCTTTCTTCTAAAGTCTAACTGTTTTTCCTTGAAAGTTTTATATGATTATGGTCTAATATTTTTAAATAATAAAATGATTTTTAAAAACGTATATTTATATTATATATTTTATATATTACCAGTGTCACCTTTACCTTAAAAACAAATAGCTTTCTTTCAAGACCAAAGATTTGCATCAATACAAAGTTTCAAATCTCTAGGACATTATGTTAATTATTACATAAACGGATTCAATGGCAGACAGATAAATATATAAACTACCTTTAGATATTCAGACACAGAAACCAATAGCATATAAAAACTTAAGTATGCTAACAAAAACATGTAACAAACAAAATAATGTAAGTAATTCTATAGGAATGCATATAACGTTATAGAAAATAGATGCGTGTTTTATGCTTCAGAAGGCGCCTTTCCCCCCCTAAGCAGTGGTGCCATTATTCCCTGCATGCTGTGATCCCTCTTCACACCCTTAATCTGCTCAGCAGGTCACATCCCTACAGCCTCAGTTCCACAGTAAAACAAGTAGTACAATTTTGAATCAGGCATTTTCATCGTGTTCATTTTATATCTCACCAACTGATTGTATATAAAATGAAGTGTGCCTATGTTCATCTCCACAACAAATCATTAACAGCATGGGATTACACTACCGGAAACTGTCTGTATAGTAGTCATGCTGTCCAGTTATTACATACCGCACCTTGGGCGACCTATCAAAATTGAAGATTGAGTGCGCTCTTCTAAATGAATGAACGCAATGTAACGAACAATATAATTATTATTGCTATATATTTATACATACTATCCGACAATGACTCGATCCCGTCACGGCCAAAAGTTAGGATATTGGGGGGAGCAAAACGCCTTTCCCAGGTATAAATAAACTATGTGTATGCAGTGTACTACAATAAACGAACAACTTTATTGTACTTGTAAATACTAGCATTCGTATGTTGCTGAATCCATTTAAAACATTTATAGTTTTTAAATTAGATAAAAATGTGAATAAAATCTATGGGTATTTACAATACCTTATTTAAAGAATTGATTAAAGGATTTTTGTTTTCATTTTGTCAATCTTGACCTTGTGGAAGTGTCCCTCTACTTTTTGCCTCCAATACATTTATCGGAGTTGCATTTGAATGTTGCTCGATGTATTCAGCACAACTTCAAAGGCGTCTTTAGTAGCTGAATGACTCACTACGTTGTTACTTGTAGTTGTCTCTTTATTCGAGTCAATCTCTTCTTCTTTGGCTTTATTTTGCACAATAGCAATGATTTGGTCGTCACCGAGATCTTCATTGGCTGCAATTTCCGAAACATCACCTTCAACAAGCCACTCTTCTACATCTGTCACATGGAGATCGTGCTGAAACACGTTTGTTGTAATGTTTCTGTTTTGCCCGTCTCATCGTCTGCTTCTGTCGAAGTTCGCACATGACCGTTCTCAGGTTCTTCTTGTTGAAAAATAATTTTCCGAGCCTTCTTAGGGGTGGTTTCTTTAATTTAATCCCAAACTGCAGCAACGATATAGATGGCATGTTTTATATTTCAATTTTTCATTGCCTGAAAAAGGTTACATCCTTCTTTCGTTTTTTTTCTCGAGAGAGCCGACATATTTTCTTCTGTCTCTTCTCTTTAGCCACTCAATGACGCCCTGAGCCATAGGCTGTAACAAAAGGTGGTCGGATACTAAACAGACAGTCGGATATCGGGCGGAGTCGGATGTGGGAAGGTCGGATACTAGAGGTTTTACAGTAAATCCATATCATTTTAAATGTTCCGGAGAGCAGAACATAACACGATATGAAACTCCGATATTGGTAATGATGACACACGGAACTGATGACCGTACCGATAATAATATGCGGAAAACACGTATGTAAGCAAAGCCTTACTGAACTTTAGCAATTTTTACTTTATCATGTAATATGCTATTCACATAAACTGCGATTTTATGATTTTTTGATTTGATTTATAAACCTGAAAACTAAAAAGTGAATCAAATTAACCTAAACTCTTATTATAATTTTTTTAAATATACTTAATATACTAATAATATAAGTTATTTAATTAAAGGTTTACAATATTAAATGAAATAGCAATATATTTATAAAAATTCTTGAAAAATCTTTTAAAAACGTGTACATGAATACAGTAAAAGTGATAATGAGTACAAAAACTGTTGTTAAAGCTCCAAGGCTTGTAACTATATGTATAAAGACCAAAAATATTAAAGTAATCCCTACATGTTAATGGACCACGAATTAAATTCACTGAATTTTAAATGTACACAGTACGAATGAAAATAAAAAAAAAATTTAAATATTTTTATTTTTTTCTAATTGTATTAAGAATGGGATGTTGTAAATTTTCAAAAAATACTCTCTGTCTTTTATCGTAAAATAAAATCATAACATTTACTCCCAATTATAAATACTGTTTCGATGTCTACTTTCTTGAATTGGGAACAATGTAATGCTATACTGAGAAGTAGCTACAATTCCTTTCAGTAGATTTAGTACAGAGGAATGTCATAAGACCTGAGACACCATTGAAAATCCAATCAAGTTAAAAGTCACTAGGGGCGTTCTAAGGATTTTATAGACGCCTTCAATTCATGTTAAATCCTTTGGATGACTATCTCGTAATTTAAAGTCGGTTACACTGTTTAAAGAAGTCATCTGGCTTAAACTAGTTATTGATTCGTATAATACATTTAATACGAATAAAACTAATATTTTAAAATACAGATTATGTATTTATAAATTTTGTTTATATTCATGTAATATTAAAAGAACCAGACTTTGAAAAAAGTGTTACTTCTATGCCCCATATGATATTCATAAATTAGTTTCTTATATCTCAGTGCATGTAATAATCAAAGATTTGGCCGGCCACTGGTTGTTACTCGTTCGTTAAGCGACAATTTCGTACTCGCCTCTTTTTCTAACATGACAAACACCGCAGTCGTGAATAACAATTTACTTTACGGTATTTAAAAGATGCCTAACCAATAACACTACCTCCTGAAGTTGAAATTGCCCAATGAATTCTACTGCTTTCATACAGTTTTGTAAGCGGGCTTATGAGTATTTAAATAAAAAACATCTCTAACCCTTAAATGCGTTTAAAATACTCTGTGTGTAATATACATTCCCTTATGTCCCAAAAAATATCTTGAAAAATCAGTTCACCACAGTAGTCTCACCAAATTCTTGTCATTTAGCCACGACTTAATCACAGATCACTTATAGATAACCATATTAAAAATTGCTGCATTTATTCAATTGTAAATAATCATTACACTAATAACCGACTGGTAGATAAAGTAATATTTGTTGTTTACTTTTTCAGTCCATAATTTGTCATCTTTCTTAAATTAAGTAATAAGGTATAGTTTCTTCAATGACTGTTGACCAGCTCGTTTCTTAACTTTCTAAAGTCTAAATCTTAAAACATGCTTTAACAAATAGTCTGTTCAAAAAATGCACAATACCTTAAAATAAATATATTGCTATTTTAATTGATTCAATTTGGTAATTTTCAATGAATGCCTTAAAAATATGTTTCAGAATTTTCTAGTAACAGTTTCATTTGTAATTTGGTTGCTATACTATTATATAGTTAATTTCGTGAATGCAGGTAAAACTATTGCTGAAGAATGCATAAAGGATAGGAAAAGTCATGGGAATCTCCATCATTGACAATCCAATCACAGTAAGAGCCAAGATGGGAGGTGTGGATTCGATATTTATGGTCGTCCCTTGGGATCCATACCAGGAAACTGTAAAGCTTTAGTCAATTGAAATAATGGTGATTAACTTTATAGGGATTTAAAATAACAAATAATTGTTCAATAACAGTATAAGGAATTTTTTTCAAACATTAAATCCCTTTAGTTTTAATTATTATATTTGTAAATTTGCAAATTAAATAGGAGTTCTTCCTAATTCACGAAACATAATTAAAAATTTACATTTCATGAATGAAACCGGAAATTTTTTTTCGGTCATTGTATGAAACACATACGACCGGTTGTTGTAGCGTTATCAGTACGTATTAAACATGGTTAGGCTATACTGAGGATTTGTGATACATACTTGACCTTATCAGAATAACTGCAGTTGTAATTCATAGAAATTGGACCCGGAGTTTAAGCTGGTTCCGTAACGTAGAATTAGTCTAAAGAATAGAATACAAAAAAGAAAACATACAAATGTTATCGTACTATGAATATATTACTATAACTACTATAATATTTCATTTCATTTTCAATTTTTATTGTTATGAAAATGAAATAAATCATAATATTTCCAGTTATTTATTGAAGCAGCTATTTTAGTTTATTAATTCGGGGGTTCTTAACGGTAATACAATGCAAATTAGAGTAAATTTAATCATAATATACAGTCAACATTTAACATATAATTACTAGTTATTCATTTTACGAAAAGTTTGTGCTCGCAGGTTTTTATAAGATGTTTCATACCAATTGTTTTAGAATACGTAGCAATAAAAACCACGAGTAATCACTTCAGAAAGTTCTAATGTTCGCTAAAAGAATTATATTTATTTACACTTTTAGGGTGTAATTCATTTATCACCAGGAAGTACCTTTTTTGAGATAGGTAGTTTATAAATACACACTTCGCGCATGTATTTAATAACGTATTTTAGTTCCCCTTTATAGGTAGAAAAAGTGTCATTAAAACAAAGTTTAATCAAAGTAAAGTTAAGATTCCAACTTCTTCAAGATTGTCAGATAAATAAAAACTTGAAAGGAAAATGAATGAGTTCATGCTAAAGTTAGTTAATCCAGTACTTGTTATTTAATACTGCACTTACCCACTTACGCATGTAATGTAGCATGCACGTTAGAGAATCCGTCTATTATACTTTTATAAATGAATAAGAATATTTAAACCGTTTATATTGATTTTAACTATTGCTGTAATTGTAAATTAGTACTATCTATTTGACCATATCCGTGTTGTTTACTTTTACAAACCTAAACCGATAGAATTTAATGAAATTATGACAAGTATTGAGTAGTCATTAAATTTCATTTAAAGAAATATTTATAGCAGTGGCAATTTATAGTAATGACTAAAGTAACGGATATCTTGGGAAAATTAAGATGATAAACCAACACTTTCGTACAGTGATAGTTTTAGATTATATTTAAATTGTACACCAGTCTACAGTGAATCAATTAAGGATGGTAGTTGTTTGTTTTTATATAGTAGTTTACGAAAGGCTATAGAATAGTAGTTTCCGATAAAGCGTATTACTTGACATTATTTTAATGCATTAATTCAAGTTTTAGAGCAGAAATAGTTTTAGATACAAACATAATAAAATGATAATAATTAAACTGTTTATTATTCTATCATTCCGGTAAGGCAATACAATAACTAAAACAAGTGTAAATGTATGGATAGAATTTTCAATAATGTGTTAGAAGTGCCTGTACCATATGTAATATTAGATAGTATTGACGCTTTTATTATAATTCTATTTATGTTTGTGTTTTCTAAATACATGGATACCTCGTAAATTATATGTGAAAATGATTTATAGGCAAAACAATTTGAAATAGTGTTTATGAAACTTATTTTATGTTGTGTAAATTGCAGTACTAACCAACTGTATATACGGGTACCAGAAGTTTTTCTGGGAATTTTATGTCGACATTACATGGAACATTTTTAAGTGGTGTGGTATTTCGTATTAACTATGTTTTTAGGTAAATATTCAACACTCGGTTGTACTGATGAAGTACTAATAGTGATATTTTACTACTTTACAATGAATAAAGTAAAGTACGTAGTTCGTAATGACATGATGTACCGCCTCTACTCCTATTTGACGGACGAGCTTGTTATCCAACCACTCATTTAAAGGTAATTTGATACTAATGGAGACCAATTAATACTTCATTGGTGTAATACTAGTGATAGTGCGCTACTTATACGTGACCCGTTGTTCATGTGGCCAAAGTTAAGGCCGAAATCGTTCCTGACGCTACCGCGTAACATACACATCACCTCGTGATTGCCTAACTTTAATGAGACAAATTTCTCGAGACTAGCTTGTCTGCTGACCTACTATTTAAATATTTTACAAGATTTGCACTAATTATGCGTCAACTAGATAGGACTATTGTTATTAGCGTATTCATCCAGCCTACTACTTATGTTTTATTAGCACAATTGGTTACCCGACTATACCAGGTTTTTCACTGAAGTAGCAAAGACTTGTATGTCCTAACTTAAAAAAAATTATTTATTATGTTTAAAAATTCACGAAACCATTCAAAACTCAACAGTTACTTAATACTTTGTAACTTATAATTAATGTGCTGGCTGTCATATGATGAGTGGTCCAATAAAAAGTGACACATTTTAAGGAGATTTTTCTCCGCTGTCATTGTCTTTAGAGGCTTAATTTTTGCAACAATTAAAAACATAATTGATGCCATTTCATTAATCGTGAAGCATTGGACAGTTCAAAGTCTTGCTTTTGTTGAAGCTTTAAAAATAATAAGTCTGTGACTGCTACGCATCTGTAATTTGTTAACAAATTCCACGTTCTCCTTACGGAGTGGTTCCTTGTAAGGATACCATTAAAAGGTGGGTGAACAATTTCAGAAATTGAGCTTCAGCATTAAAAGTGAAACCACTCCAGATAATGTTACAAATGTGCGCGTATCTGTTCTGCAAAATCAAATTGATCAACCGGGAAGCAATAAACCACATTAAGAGCTACAATTACATCGTGATTTGTATTTTGTATTTTCATCCCTAAAAAGTAGTAATTACACAAAACCCAATCCTGATTATCCTGATTTGTTTTTTGTGTGTAAAAGACTATTGCTCCTCATTAATTATTGAAACATTTTATTCTATTGTTTTGTACACAATATTAATTATCTGTTGCAGTGCACTTTCAGGTTTATGGTAATTTAAACATAAAATGTTGTGTTACTGGTCAAGAGTGAATTATACGAAAACCCATCAACGACCTCTGCATTTTGAAAAAGTGAGTGTACGGTGTAGTGTTGCATGTGTTTTTCTTTTTTTGGGCTTTGTTTTGTTTAATAGAAGCGGTGAAAGAATCACTTTGAGTAAATCACGGTATATTGAAATAATTCAAAACTTCATAGTTCAAAAAATCCAACAGTTTTGAATATATATATGAATCCATTATGGGACCAGAAAAGCTAGAGCAACTACGCACACGGCAGATGTCTCAATCACTCTCTTATGAAGACTATTCCCGGGATATTATTTCATGTTTTGCTGATGTCACATGGCCTGCCTGATCTCTGGATCTCACTGCTTGTGATTTTTTGTTGTGGGGCTACGTTAAGAGCAAAGTTTTTGTTTCAAAACCTTACACTAATGCCGATTTAAAGAAATACATAAACATGAGATTGCTTCAATACCAATGCCTATTGTACGCCAAGTTATAGCAAATTTTCATAAAAAATTACAAACATGTATGGATGTTGATGGGGAAAATTTGCGTGATTTTGTATTCCATAAATGAAAATGAAATAACTATATACATACATAATAATTGCCTTCGAAATAAATTTCAGAACTTTGACTATTTTAATAATTTGTAAGTATTATTTCTTGTAACGTTACGTCATATAAAACACTATCAGGTTATTTTTAACCACCCAGTATGTATCAAGTCCTATCTAAGGATTGATTTTTATACACAATTAATTTGCAGCGGCAAATATATCTTCAAGTATAATGAAATAGCATTCATTTGTAAAGTGTGGCCATCGTATACTATTATGCTTCCACTGTTACCTAATTGTAGTAAAAAATACGAGTATTATCAATAGAGGATAATCACATACATTTTATTTATATTTAAATTATATCCTGATACTTAGATTTCTGTCAATATTTTTTAATTTTTAGAGTAGTATTTAGTTCCATTAGTTAAAAGAGTAACCTGTATTAACTTTCAAACAGAAAAATCATTACAATATACCTCCAAATATCCGGCGAAAGCTTAGTATTTACAAACCAAACATAAATTTTCAGAAGAAATGAAAAATGTTGTAGTATATAACAGCTGTGAAGTGGAAGGGATGAATCACATAAATGACAGACAACACGGTAGACGAGACTGATACTCTGCGACAATAGGTGTTGTGATTTTGTTTCTGCTCGTATTTAGGGTAAAGTATTTTCCTATTGTTGAAGGGCCTTGTAGCGA
The DNA here is from genome assembly GCF_021130785.1 of Homalodisca vitripennis. Taxonomy (NCBI): domain Eukaryota; kingdom Metazoa; phylum Arthropoda; class Insecta; order Hemiptera; family Cicadellidae; genus Homalodisca; species Homalodisca vitripennis. Next base: position 17,978 of record NW_025778005.1, read on the forward strand.
TCTGTTAAAGTATGATATAAGTAACAATTAATTATTACACGCTGATTTAGTATGTTTGCAAAACTGAACTTGTTGAGAGTATTTACTTTACCTATTACAAAGAAAATTTCTAGAACAGCAATAAAAACTAACGTATGATTTAATTAATAAACACAAATATTAAATAATTTGTCCAGGGTGTTATTTATATTTCATGTATCATAATTCCTTACAGCTTATGGTCCTTGCCAAAGCACATGCACTTCACATAATATATGTTGTAGTACCTTAACGTAACGGTTGCATTATTATTCGTAGCCTACATCATACATATGCTGTTAAGTATAAAATTAAAACAAGCATTTTCATTTATCGTTGTGTTCACGATAATTTCTAAAAAAAAAAATTACAATATGAATTTTGTTATAAGCTAAATAGATTAAAAACCAAGTAAAATTTCTCCCATATAATGTTTATATCCATACATAGTAAGCAAAAATAATTTTAGAATATACTTATCACTAAAATAATGACAACTTCTATTTTTTTGAAAAATAAAAATCTTACCTAGTCAGTTAAACCATAGCCGTATTGATCTATAAGAAATTAAAATTTAAAGGATTTGTACATCTCTCATAAATAGTAACAACATTGTGATATATTTATATTTGTCATGTTCAATTTGTATACTTTACGAGTACATATAATATGAATAGTGATTGCGAGGTACATGACCAAACAGAATCGTTGATATCTAAAAGATGTAACCATCTAGAAAGTAAAATGAGATACAATCATTGCGGTGATGAGACTGTACCATAGTTCTAATTATTTATGCTGAATCGCGGTAGGAAGTAGGCTCTTGTTAACTAGACGCGGTGCGTGGACATTGTTTGTTCAGTTAGACCGGTCAATCAGCTGATCGAGCTACGGTGATACGTTCCGACCCGGCTCGCTGGAGAGAGAGAGGGAGTCAGTCGAGTCTTGGAGTTTCCACGAGAAGGTGTACCGGTCCAGTTAAGAAGCTGAAGTTCTTTCTCTAACCCTATAGTTGGGATTTAGAGTAATTATTTTATCGCGTGTAAATTCAATTTCAAGTATTTAATTTCTTTAGTGCGTTTTAGTTTCCGATCTGCCTCCGTAATCTTCAAAGTAGTAAGTCCCGTACCAGCGTATAGTTAATATCTTTTATTTTTATAATACTGTAATTACAATTTCTAAAGTTTCCCATATTTCAGAGTCTGAAAAATTTAATTAAATTTTTTTGAAGTGTTGTGAATTAAATTTTGGTGATAAAGTAAATATCAAGTTTTGTGTTATATTAATTTTGAGTATTTTGAGAAGAGAACTTTTTATTTTGTTTTGTTAATTTAAACCATTTTTGGAGAAGTATACATTTTTAGTTTAATTTAAATTTTAATTCCTTTTTATCAGACTCTTAATTAGATTTGTTCGATTGAGTGTCATTTTGAAGAAAATCGAATCACAAGTTTGTAAACTTTGTTAACTTTTTGGTGAACTTAAATTTCGGAATAAATCAAGTATTTCCGAAAAGTTGTTCTAATTTATAAAGTATTAGCTCCATACAAATTCAATATATGTACTATAATAACGGTACATAATTTGCGCCAATCTGCTATTTCTTTTTAAACATAAACTTGTACAACAGGTTATTTACAGGAAAGAACTTGTAAACTGGTATAAACTTTTATAATTCATGAAAGTGTGTGTAACTTGTATAAGACTTGGGTAAGACTTGTATAAACTTGAAAAGTGTGTATAAACCTGCATAATTTTGTGTAGTGAGTAAGACTTAGGACTTAGAATAATATTGTGAGTTTAGAATATTTGATTTATTTTAAGAAAATTATTTTAAAATAAAATGGAGCTAGCGCATGTGGATCTGTTGCTCAAAACGGAATTAATATTTGAAATAAATTTTAGGGGCGGAAATGCTTCTGAAAGCGACACCGCCCAGAATCTTAGAAAAATGTTGAGGTCCCTTTTGAAATTAAATATCGGGGCCAACGCTGGTAATCTGAAGGGGCGTATAGAACCTAGCATTGCTTTAAAGGAAATAAAAGTTGAGTTGGAGGCATTATCTGTCAAGATAGGAAACTTGTCCGAGGAAAAGTCGACAGGCGAGTATTTGAGACTGGTGTGTAGGCACAAACATCTCACTGTGAGAGTTGATGTGTTATGTGAGTTGTATAAGTGAGAAGGAGCGTCTGAAACCTTAATTTCAAAACTTCAGGATGGTTTGATTGAAATTAAGGCAAAATTAGGAAAACTTGGTGTAAGCGAGGAGGAAATTGTTAATTTTGAAACTAGTCTTCTAAATACAAGCCTGGAGGAGGAGGAAGTCGAAGAGATGAGCAAGCCCGTGTCTCAAACGATAAATGAGGATATTATAGGTTTGAGTCTTCCCCAGGGGAAACATGTAGAAGGGAATTTTGCAAAATTGCCAAATCCCCTAGAGCGATTTTTAAAAATGTTTAAACCCACAGACGGACTAAATGTTTCAGAATTGTTGAATTATATCGAAATAATGTTTAAAATTAAGGGTGAAACTAGCTTAAGTGATAGTGAGATCATAAATATGAGTGTAGGTTATGCCACTGGTCCACTTTACAATAAAATGCTTCAATTTAAGGTAAATGCTAGTATTTTTAGTGAAGTACACAAAGGACTATTAGATTATTTTGTTCCATTTGGTCATAGAGAAGCCTTGAAGAGGGACTTTCACAAAAACCTGACGAAAAACTGAGCAGTTATATTTTAAACGTAAAACAAAATGCAAAATTGCTATTGTGTGATTATTCTGAGACCGAACTAACGGAATTGATAAAATTAGGTATCTCATCGCAAGTAAGGGCCAGACTGGTATTTTGTATAAATCCGAAAAATTTTCCCGACCTTGACAATTTATGTATATATGAGCAGAACGTAGCCTGTGAAGAAGTGAAGGTGTGCGAGGAACGTAAAGTTTGTAAATCGGACTTTGTTCTGAAAAGTAATGTAAACTCAACTGCAAACTCGTATGTAAACAATCCCATGATGGTAAAGAAAGCAATAATAAAATGTTTTATTTGTAATAAACCGGGACATATCGCTAGGGATTGTTTTAAAAATATTCAGAGAGCACAGATACCTAGATTCGAAAAATCTGCGGTCTCAAAAAACTTATAAATAGGGGAGAATTCCAAGAAGGTAGTGCGAGAGTGGAATCTCCCCGGTCACGTCCCACTGAAATTAAAAATAATTATAATTATGGAAGAGGTCGAGAACAAATGAGGGCAAGGGGTAAGAATAATGTGAGAAATTCCTGTATGAATGTAAAAAGGGCCGGACGTAGCCAAGGTTCAATGACCCTGCCCGTTGTAAAAGTGTTGGTAAGGGTACATACCATAATGTATTATTGGACACGGGAAGCGGAGTGAACCTGATAAGCGAAAGCATTTACGACTCATTATTAAAGAAAGGACTGGCCAGTATTCTTGAACATACTGACATTAAATGTTTGTCGGCAGATAACAATGAATTATCGATCCTGGGTAAATGTATTGTAAAAATAAAGATAGAATGTTTTTCTTGGAAAGTTCAGTTTTTAGTTTCGAAAAATTTGTCTTGGCCAATAATTCTGGGTTCAAATTTTATAAAAGAAACTGGCATGGTGGTGGATTTAAAACAGGATATGTGTTGGTTTAAGTTTAAACCAGAAATTACAGTCGAGTTATTTCAGAATAGTACAATCCTTATAAATAATGTGAACCAGAGTATTGTGGTAGGGTGCAATAAGGCAAAGGAGGGTATTTTAAAAATTATTAACGAATTCCCTCAAGTTTTTACTGATAAAATAGGGCAAGCTATTGACTTCGAAATTGACCTAGAAGTCAGCGACCCCGAGCCAGTGAGATTGAAGCCGTATCCGCTATCCCCCCCAAGCTGCAAGAATTAAGACAAACTTTAGATGAACTGTTGGTACAGAACATAATTAGACCCAGTGTGTCAAATTATGCTAGCCCCGCATTTTTAGTAACCAAACCGGGAAGTGATAAATCTAGAATGGTGATTAATTACTCAAAATTAAATATTAAGTTGAAGAGAGTGGAACATCCAATTGGAGACGTATACGAATCATACCACTACCTACAAGGATGTACTTATTTTTCAAACTTGGATTTGAGTAATTCGTTTTACCAATTACAACTTACAGAAAAAAGCAAACATTTAACTGGTTTTGTTACGCCGTTTGAATCAAATGAATTCAATCGTGTACCATATGGGTTACACTTGGGAAGCGGAACAATGAGCCGCTTATTAAATAAAGTGTTGCAAGGTGTAAAGTTTCAGTATGCTTTAAATTATGTAGATGACATAATAATATTTAGCAAAAGTTTACCAGAGCAAATAGAACATGTCAGAGATGTTGTGGAGAGGCTGGCCAAACATGGACTTACGGTTAACCCGAATAAGGTGAGCTTTGCATGTAAAGAGATCAAGTTTTTAGGTCACCTAATCTCTAAGGACCAGATAAGAGTCGACCCGGATAAAACTTCTGCCATTAGAGATGCGAGAGAGCCAAAGGACGCAAAAGGCGTAAGTAGATTTATCGGAGCAGTGAGCTATTTTGCAAAGTTCATCCCAAACTATGCAGACAAGGCAGCATGTTTAAATGAATTGAGAAAAAAAGAATAGGAAATTTGAGTGGACTCAGGAGTGCCAGGAGAGCTTCAACAGCTTAAAGCAGAGTTTCCCAAAGTGTGCGCCGCGGCGCCGCGGGGCGCCGCGAGCTAGTGCTAGGTGCGCCGCCGTTGTCTACGAAAGAGTCTAAACGTCATCATACTACAATACAGTGCGGACCAGTCTGTGCGCGCGGCTTTGGAGTTACTACCACCCCCTCTTCCCCCTGCCGAACGTTACTTACTGGCCCAGCCGGCCGGTTGCACAAACAAAACAACTAGGCAAGGTCAGACAACAGAGCTTTGCATCTCGGTACGTCATTCTGTTCTTGGAACTCGTTGCTAGGCAACGGAACTACCTTCTTGTATTTTCTGAAATCGTCGTACGTTCCCGGCGGACAGTCTGCTACTACTACTTGCAGTCTAGCTTTTGTTGAGGTTATGTTATAGATTTAAGTTGCAAGTTTATGTTTACACAGTGTGACAGTCGCACAAGTGAAGTAAATAATCAAAGTAGTGAAGCTGTAGTTTTGTTCAGTTTATTTAGTGTTGGTTATTATATTGTTCTTTAAAATGAAAAGATTCTTATCTTCAAATAAAACTGAACAAGGAAGTAAACAAAGTAGTGATTCCGCGTCAACTTCTGCAAAGAGCGATGCCGAGGCAGCTGAGGGAAGCCGTAAACCAAAATACAGAAAATATGACGATAAGTATTTAGATTTTGGTTTTTATTGTATTGAAATTAATAATGAAGAGCGCCCGCAACGTGTTGTTTGCATGAAGGTTTTATCAGTCGAATCTATGCTGCCTAGTAAACTAAAACGGCATTTAGAAACTGTCCACTCAAATTTGATAGGGAAACCAAGAGAGTTCTTTAAAAGAAAGGAAACTGAGGCAGTAAAACATAAGTCTTCTTTTTCTAAACATTCCAAAGCTAACAGCGATACACTTTTAGCTTCATTCAAAGTGGCATATCACGTTGCAAAATGCAAAAAGCCTCACACAATTGCGGAAGAGCTTATTTTACCAGCTGCCATTGACATGGCTAAGATAATGATTGGCGAGGATGCAGGGAAGCTGCTTCTTAAAATTCCTCTGTCAAACAATACAATAAGCAGGAGGATTGATGACATATCTGAGGACATTAACAACCAGCTTATAAATAGTTTGAGAGGTAACGAGTTCGGAATTCAATTAGACGAGGCTACTGACAGTCACAAAGACGCTAATTTAATTTATGCTAAACGCTAAACGTTAGGTATGTGAATGAAAACCAGTTGATAGAAGATTTGTTGTTTTGTAAGGAAATTGAAGGAGGCACCTCTGGTAAAGAGTTGTTTGATATTGTTAACAATTTTATGGCGGAGAATGATATTAACTGGGAAGACTGTGTTGTGGTGTGTACTGATGGAGGCCGGTCAATGTCAGGCCACTACCAAGGACTGCAATCTCGCATTCGGGAAAAAGCCCCAAACGCTGTTTGGACACACTGTATTATACACCGAGAAGCACTGGCAGCAGCAAAGTTCAGTTCAGAGTTAAGTGCAGTTATAAAAACCGTGATCCAAGTAATACATTTTATCAAAACAAGACCAATGAAAGCCCGGTTTTTTTCTAAACTATGTGATGACACAGGCGCTCAACACTCGTCGCTTTTGTACTATAGCAGTGCTCGATGGCTATCTCTGGGCAATTCTCTGCTAAGATTGTTTGAACTGAGGCAAGAAATCCACATTTTTCTGAGTGAAGACAATAATGCTCTTGCTGGTATGTTTATTGATGAAAGTTTTCTCCTTAAACTGGCGTTCCTGACAGATATTATTGAACGTTTGAACATTCTTAACAAGTCTTTGCAGGGGAACAATACGGATATTTTTCAATTGACCAGTAAAGTTGAAGCATTCAAGAAGAAACTTATGCTTTGGGAACAAAAAGTTTGAAGAATGGAAATTGTTCGATGTTTTCAACTTTGAATCAGTTTCTTAAAGAAAACGATCTTACTCTGAAAGAAGAAATGAAAACAATGTTGACTCAGCACTTGTCTAGAGTACAAAGTTATTTTGAAGACTACCTGCCAAAAGATGAAATCAAAGCGCAGCAGTGGGTAAACGACCCTTTTCAAACTGAAATGCCTGAAAACTTCAGCAATGAAAAAGCAGAACAGCTAATTGACATTTCAACGGACTTGTCTTTGAAATCAAAACTTCAGTCCCAATACCTGTTTGACTTTTGGAATGGTATTAAAAACGAATTTCCACTGTTGAGCAAAAAGGCTTTGCGTGCAGTTATTCCATTTGAAAGTTCTTACCTTTGCGAGTGTGGGTTTTCCGCTGTTGCAGTGATAAAATCCAAGTATAGAGCAAAGCTTAACATTGAAAAGGAAATTCGGGTTGCTATATCAACATTTACACCCAGGTACAATGAGCTTATAAAAAACAAACAAGCGCATCCGTCCCATTGAAACAGAAACTTATGGACTTTGTTATTTATGTATCATATTTTTTCAAGTTAGCATTTCATTTCTAATATAGAATTTTCTTATAAAGGGAGTCGTGTTTTTCTTATGGTTGTTTTAAGTTATTATTATTACCTTTTTTGCAATAAATCAAGTACAATCCAACTTTTGTGTGTGTTTAATGATGTTTTTTACCGTTGTAAGAATAAGGTAAACCTGGTGTGTTGTTAAAAAAGTAATAACAATCTTATTAACAATGCTACGTAAAGTATAATAACAAATAACTATTAAATTTTTATACTAAAAATTTAATTATTGTAATGTAAGGTGCAATGCAAAACGAATAAATTATACTAGGTGCGCCGCAAAGCCATGTCTGTACTCAAAGGGAGCCGTTGGCCAAAAATGTTTGGGAACCTCTGGCTTAAAGGAAAGTGTAAGTACACCACCGGTATTAATAATACCAGATTATAATAAGCCATTTATCCTATGTACGGATGCGAGTGACAAGGCAGCAGGAAGTTGTTTAATGCAGGAAATAGAAGGTGAGAATAAACCAGTGGCTTATTATTCAAACAAATTTAATGAATCCGAACAAAGAAACTTGACTGTGTACCAAAAGGAAGCACTTGCAGTGGTATGCGCGATAAACAAATTTCGTAGTTACCTAGAAGTAAGGCCTTTTACACTAATAACGGACAATAGTGCACTAGCGTGGGTACTAGGCAATTTTAGGAAATTAGGAAAGTTAGGTAGGTGGGCAGCTACAATATTGAGCCTACCATTTAAAATTAAACATGTAAAATCAAAAGACAATGCGGTGGCAGACTATTTATCTAGACTATTTGAATGTCGAGATAAAATGCGAAGTGTGGAGGAAATTGAAGAATACCAGTACGGTATACAAAATGATAGTGTATCGGACAATAGCATAAGAGTAGCAATTAAGGAAGAAAATGTAAATAATGTATTTGTAAATAGCGTAGGTAATTTTCCACTAGCTTATACGGACTTTAAGGTTCACCAAACCCAGGACAATATAATACGAAAAATATATAATAGTATAAAAGGTGGTACTAACTCTGAAAAATATTTCTTGTGTAAGGGAGTTGTGATGTATAGAAGTAAGCCTACTAGTAAGCCAAAGATATGTCTACCAGAACATTTAGTAGATATGGTGTTCAAGTATTATCATGAGTCGGAAATCGGGGGCCACTATGGAATATTAAAAACTACTAGAAAGATATGCGATTTATTTTACCATGCGGATCTTGCCGGGCTGATAAAAGACAAGGTAAAAATGTGCGAAGCTTGTGCGTTAGCGAAAACCGGTAAGGTTTATCATGGCAAACTGATTTCTGGTGTATCAGATAGGCCCATGGACAAATTGTACATAGACGTTTTTGGCCCTTTAACCAGGTCTAGTAGTGGAAATAATAATATCCTGATTGTACTTGACGACCATTCAAAAATGGTATTTTTAAGCGCGATAAAAGACGCGAAAATTAAATCAATAATAAAGGTATTAGAAAGTGAAATTTTAAAAAAATTTTGCATATTGCAAAAATATAGTGTCGGACAATGCACAGTGTTTTAGAAGTGTCGAACTAAAGAACTATTTATTCGCCCGAGGAATCAATCATCAATTTGTAACTCCATTTGTACCACAGGGAAACAAAAGTGAACGTCAGTTGAGGACAGTAAAACAGATGTTAAAAATTTAATTTAATTCGGATCAAACTAAGTGGGACACCAAATTAACCGAACTACAATTAGCAATAAATTGTGCGACCTCGGAAGCTACTAAAAATTCACCATACGAAATTATGTTCGGAAATAGGCCTAACCTGGAATTGACTAATAGATGGAACATTAATGATTTATTGGACTGTGATGTGTCAAAGCCAGATAATTTGGATAGGTTTCAAAGAACTGTGTTAAACTTAAAAAAGTCCATTTCGGCTAACAGGAAGAGGGCAGGCTATAGTGATAAGGAATGTGAACACCCATTCAAAGTTGGGAGCCTTGTATACGTGAAGACACACTGGCTGAGTAATAAAGCGGAGAAATTTCAGGCAAAAATGGCAAACCGGTTTTGTGGACCCTACAGGATTATATATAAATTAACAGAAGTGACCTTTATAGTTCAGGATATCAAGGATGAAAGATCAGTGAAGAAAGTGCATGTTTCACAATTAAAGTTAAAGTACTAAAAGTGAAAGTTGAGAACTCAATAAACATTAGCCCGGGGCAAAGGTCAGTATGTTTTATTTTCAGGACAATTATATTGTCGAAAAGGAATTGAAGATGGGTCTAAAACAATAAAATTGGCAATATAATTTATTTCTAAATTAACTTCAAGAATTGATTATATATTTATGTATTAATTTGGCCCAAAACACAAAACAAGTTAAGTATGAGAGTCCAGTAGTTTATTATAATAATACAAATAAATATTGGAATATAAAAGGGTGATGTGACGACGTTTTTATTTAAGCAATTGTATGGCTAAACAATGAGAAGTCATGATATAAAATGCCAGTGTAAGTGTGTGATAGGAGTGTTGTAGTAAACCATGCAATTTTCAGGGACAATGAATGGCATTAATGGTGTATGAAATTAATACACAGAGGTATTGTAATATATCATGAGATATATTTCTTCCCTGTTCCTTCAAATGTAGAAGGACAGGGTAATTTTGGTAATGTTGTGGTGTTGTTGTCCCCTGTTCCTTCCAATAGAGAAGGACAGGGTAATATTTTTGGTATACAATGAGTTGTATTGATAGTGATATTTCTTCCCGGTTCCTTCAAATGTAGAAGGACAGGGTAATATTGTTTTTTATCACTATATGAGGTTTATTGTGTGTAAACAATTGATTATTGTGCCATTGTAATCCCTGTAAATTGAGTGTATTGTAATTAACAACATATGGTAATGGTTTACATTCGTGACACTGGCGCAGGCGTACGATTAAGAACACCGTGAAAGACTGACAGCCATACAATTATACGGATGGAATATTTTGTAAAAAAGGAATGTCCTCCAAGAGCTCAATGCCTCGCGGGCTGAAATTGTTGTTAGATTGGAGGAGCAGGTAGCAGTGCTATTAGTAAACAAAGCCAGCCAACCACAAGATCTACGAGGCCGCCGCACTGCACCGACCGCCAGGTCATTGGGGGAGCTGTGCATCGACTCCACATCAACCACATCCCTCGGCAATGGCGATGGTGATGGCTACCTCCGGACTGATACTGGACGTCGGGCTATCCTACCACACCACCCCTCGGACTACGTATCACGGCCTCCACGTAGTGATAAGTACCAAGATTGTTATTTAAAAGTGTGCATGTGGAGGGATATTATTGTACTTATAATCCGGGATGACTGTTTTAAAGGTTTAGGTTCCTACCGTGATTTCAGCTTCGGGCTAGGGAAAGATATGTACCATAGTTCTAATTATTTATGCTGAATCGCGGTAGGAAGTAGGCTCTTGTTAACTAGACGCGGTGCGTGGACATTGTTCAGTTAGACCGGTCAATCAGCTGATCGAGCTACGGTGATACGTTCCGACCCGGCTCGCTGGAGAGAGAGAGGGAGTCAGTCGAGTCTTGGAGTTTCCACGAGAAGGTGTACCGGTCCAGTTAAGAAGCTGAAGTTCTTTCTCTAACCCTATAGTTGGGATTTAGAGTAATTATTTTATCGCGTGTAAATTCAATTTCAAGTATTTAATTTCTTTAGTGCGTTTTAGTTTCCGATCTGCATCCGTAATCTTCAAAGTAGTAAGTCCCGTACCAGCGTACAGTTAATATCTTTTATTTTTATAATACTGTAATTAAAATTTCTAAAGTTTCCCATATTTCAGAGTCTGAAAATTTAATAAAATTTTTTTGAAATATTGTGAATTAAATTTTGGTGATAAAGTAAATATCAAGTTTTGTGTTATATTAATTTTGAGTATTTTGAGAAGAGAACTTTTTATTTTGTTTTGTTAATTTAAACCATTTTTGGAGAAGTATACATTTTTAGTTTAAATAAATTTTAATTCCATTTTATCAGACTCTTAATTACATTTGTTCGATTGAGTGGCATTTTGAAGAAAATCGAATCACAAGTTTGTAAACTTTGTTAACTTTTTGGTGAACTTAAATTTCGGAATAAATCAAGTATTTCCGAAAAGTTGTTCTAATTTATAAAGTATTAGCTCCATACAAATTCAATATATGTACTATAATAACGGTCCAAGACATCAAACTTTTAGTCAAGGATTTCTTTTGTCAACCTTGCTGGTAGTGTCAGTGACATTCGCAGTTTTTTATATATTTTCTGACCTACTTGAGGTTCATCCTTAAAATTTTCCACACGTATCGGGTATTGACTGATCATTGTACTGATATCATCTTTATCAAGAGAACCAACACAATTGTCTACTTGTTGTGGATTATGGCTTTAAGGAATTATTATTGTAAATTGGTTTCAATTAAGAAAAGAATAATAAGAAAAACTAACACTTAAAAAAAATCACGTACTGTAAAAGACCGGAAAAGTAGGTAACTTCACTTACCTCAGTAATCTAGTGGCAAATCCAAAACTAGAAAGATGGCCTTATGCCTATAACATCCAGTGAGCTCAACCTAAAGCAAAATAAATCTGAAACGAAAACCGGTGAATTAGACCATGCATTGTACATGAAGTGCTCATGTTAAAATCTATTATAGTATCAATTGAAAATTTGTGATTGAGAAAAAAGTTAGATTGCTTTATAATATTAAATAGTTAAAATAAATCCAGAATAATATGTTGTGCATTTTAAGGTTGAAGTTATTATATTTATTAAATCAATGACATATAGGGATGGTCATTCATCTTCTTATTTTGAATACGTTTTAACTATTACTTACCCTATGCTCTCCAGGACATAAAAAACTGCTCATACCTGTTTCATTGTGTCAGAAAGTAAAGTAAACACCAAAGTAATTAACTACTCCGAAAAATATATTCATCCATTTACACCCATATATCGATATTTTCGGTTATTGATATGCTAGTTATGGACATCAACAGTTGGAACTGACAAATAACTTTGTACACAGAATGTGTTCTATCAAAAGTAATAAAGCAGCCAGGATAAAACTTTTCTGAATTGTTAGTCAGCAAAAAATTTGATCTCTAAGATGTTAAAGATTACAGACCAAGTCCGATTATGACTTTGACGAAACAACTGATTTTATTTGACTTGTTACTAGCAAGTCAGTCTCTATCACGTTCCAAGCGCTGTGAGATCTCCATTTTTGACCCACTTAAAACTCCTGATGTCTAGCACACCAAACTGTGGGGGCCCCAGGGATGTGTCAGGTACCGGCTTCTTACAGGTACCGCATTTACGCTCCTCCCAGCCTAATAGAGCTGAGCACTGCTATTTTTGGCAAATAGCAATTCTTTGCTATTACTTTTATTTTTATATTTCCATATATATCTTTATTATTTTATATAACGTGTATAGTTGATAGCGTCCACAACATCACAAAGCGTTTAGAAAAAATAATATTAATACCAGAGCTTCACGCTCTGTCACAAAGTCTCTGAAGACTCCTACTTTGATTGTATTTCTACAATTTCTATTCATGTAATTTTTTCTAAAAATTAACTCTATTACAAGGTTTATAATCAGGTACGTATCAGAGGTTTGTTTACATTTATAAGTTAAAAAAGTGTGATTACAAGCTTATTTAAACTATTGAATAGCATCATAATTGTTAGTTTTATTGATTGCATTGGTAGAACTTGAGGCAGACTCTACCTTATATAATTCGATATTTTAAAGCATTTAAATCAATACTAATTTTACCTGTATTATACATAATTTTAAATTTTTTGTAGTGACCCCACATAAAAACAAATCAATATGTAAGGATGCATATTTTATAAATGAATAGAGATAAATTTAGATAAATTGAGTAGAAAGGCATAGTTTGGACTAGTATTGTTTGGTTTTTAGCTTTTCTACACTCAGCACATTATATACATATATATATATATACAAAAATATGTATGTATGTATATAAATATGTTATGTTTACAAATGCATATATTATAAACTTCAAATTAGTTGCAAATTAACTTTTACTTAAAAATGAGGAACTCGGATCCAAGTTATTGAAGTTACAACGCCAAGACAGAGCAATCTACTTAACTTGACACTGACTTGTGTAGAAAAGAGAATTAGGCAAAGTCTCAAACACTGGACAGGAACAACTACTTCAAATTCTTCTCGAGTGCAACCTCTTTCTACTGATGTTAGGAATTTTCCAACACGTCCTTGTATAAACCTGGTCTTTATTGTTGAAAAGCAGTGTGAATACTTGAAAATCTTCTTATTTCATTTAATATTTTTCCTACGTATCAGTTCTTTTAGTGAGTACTTATTGTTTAATACAATTTTAACACCGTAGAACAGGCATCGAATCTAAATGCCTTGCGAATTGTAAATAATATTTGCTTATGGCATTTCTATGTCGTTAGATTGTTAATTCATTATTGTTAAATCATACTATAGTAAAATATTGGTATTGGAATTAAAACATATTTGGACTTATATTATTTTACAGAAATGAAAATCTTATTTTAATTTCTATATTTATTTAGTTTGTCGACAAGAGGTTTATGGCTTAAGTTAAATGTTTTTAACATTGTAATTTATAAGTCGTAACATAATATTACAGTATTTCAAGTGTTAAGTAATGTAATATGTTGTAGCATTATAAACACACACACACACACACACACACACACACACACCATATATATATATATATATATATATATATATATATATATATATATATATATATATATATATGCCATTTAGAACAATATGCCTATGACCTACATTTCATTTATTAGGAAATCGAGTGCTGGTAAACCAATAGTATCGTAATAAATCTAAAAAAAACATATGGTAATGTCACGCCTTCATTTTTATTATGGAAATGGCTTAATTAGAATGAAGGGTAGTTGTGATACTGAAATTTTCTTTTACTTTAAATTGAAATCTAAAATAACCTGTTTGTGAATTCATTGTGTAACTACCCATGTGGTGACCAAGCTTTTTGTTTTTGAATAAGAGATAATTAACAACACGAAGGAGAAAGTTACTTAGATGCGGAAGTAAAATACAAAAGAATTTCCAACAAAAGTTTGCCTAACAATGCCGAGGTCACAGCAGCCTTAATTTTATTATTATTAATCACCAAAATGGTTCTTTCATGCAATGCGCCTTTGTTATTTAATGCGACTTTCAACAAGTATTCTGATAATATTATTCTTAAATATCCATATTAGGTATACTTGACAAACAAAGCTTTGTTTCTGGTCAATAACGTAAAGGAATATGTTCATAAATTTAAACTTATTATAAATATGAATTTATTTTATGAAGTTTTTTACGGATGTCTTAGTTGCAAAAATGTATTACATTCTACGAAAGCTTATAATTTCAGTTCAAATATACGGTAAGGAAACAGTTTGACTGCAAGTTTTCTTATCTCTAAAAGCTTGTGAAAGAAACGGACTGTATATCTGTAACCATCATTTTGAAAAAAAAAAAAACTAAATAATTGGGATGTGTGTGTGTGTGTGTGTGTGTGTGTGTAGACAGTAGACAGTAGACAAATGCTTTATTTCAAGAAAGTTCACAATACTTTTAAACATTCCAAGAGCTCACAGAGCTCGTGCGGAAATACTATTAACATACGAAACAAAATTAATTACAGCATACTTTATTAGTTGTCAGCCAGTCTTGTAACAATTATTAGTTCATCATTATATCAACACTATTAACTTCAAGTAACAACATGCATTTTCTATATTTAACAGAACACGCATCTGAACAGTAAATTCCGTGCCAAATTATTTAACTACCAATTTTCACAAAAAATATCAACAATAAATAAATAAACTACTATTAACACTCCAGTGAGCGCGTGGTTTGCCGTCCCGCGAGTGGGCGCGCGGAGGACAGGTGTCCTCCACTTTGTTATGTGACTTTAACCTATGAAAAATGTATATTTAGCGATCATGTTTTTCTTGTTTTGGGTTGAGAAGAAATATATGAATCACATTTTCTATAAAAAAGTGTATTCTACAAAACAATTTAAGTAGGAAATATACAATTATGGTAAATCAAACAAAAACGTGAATAAGTGTAGTAGGTTATGCTATAAACGTTACAAAAATGCCTATAAGTATATAAGTTTTATGTTTTTAGAAAAAATAAAAATTCAAGGTTTATAATACTTTCTAGTTTTAAAATACAAATTGTTTTCATAGTATAAACAAAAAAAGGTTTATCTTAGTACAGCATAGAAAACACAAACAGAATGTTGAAACTTTGGAAAAAATAGCTTATTCAATGCACCTTTCACAAACTTGTCTCATATGGTCAGCACACACCCACCCAAGACATTTGACACACTTTTTCCTTGAGGTCTTATTCCTGGCTCGGCCGCAGAGGTAGCATCTTCCTTTCCCAGCGACTCCTCGGGCTGCTGGTTGAGGTGGAAGTTCTCTGTCCAGTTTCAGCAGGATCCTTCCTCTTGTTTTTATTTCCTGTGGTATCATCTCCAAACTGATGCGATGTTCAATTTGTGGTCTAATTAGGTTGAAGGCCATTTCTTTCAAAAAATCACAACGGCTCTTATGGTCAAGTTTTTTATTTGTTTTATATATTACAAGAGCATTCACTCCTCCTACATTCAGGATATGAAAGAAGAGTGTTAATGGCCATCTTCGTGAGTTCCTCGAAGTGTCGTATTGACGACACATTTTGTCTAGAATGTCCACGCCGTACTTTGTTTCGTTGTAGGATGTAATGATCATGGGTTTTCGCTCATCACCTGTATTTGGATCGATAGCCATGTTTCCATGCATAGTTGATATTGCTAACACAGCCTTCTTCTTCTTCGGCACGTACGATACCAATGTGCAGTTTTTTTGAAAGCCAAACAAACTGCTTTTGACTTCTCTTGAGTTATCAGGTAAAAAGTTTGGGGGAACTTCAGCTTTGTTCTTTCTCAGAGTAGCTATCATTGTTATTTTTTCTTCTTCCCGTAGCTTTATTGCCAAGGGTACAGATGCGAACCAATTGTCACAGGTAATATTTCTATTGGTTCCTGAAATAGGCTGCACCAATCTCAAAACTAAGTCAGATGTCTTGCTGCTTATTCTAAAAGGGCCTACTGGTTGCTTCCGTACATACACTTCAAGATTTGTAGTGTAGAAGTTTGTTGTAGAAACCATAGCAAAGATTTTTATCCCGTATTTAGCAGGTTTACTAGGCATGTAAACCCGAAAGGTACAGTTTCCTCTGAATCCAACTAGCTGTTCGTCAATGGTAAGGTAGTCAGTTGGTTTGTATGCATTTTTGCAATTGAACACGAACATCTCAAATACTTCACGAAAAGCAGCAAGGTTGTCAACAGATTTTCTTTCATCTCTGTTGTGGACGTTATCAAATCTCAGACAACGTAAAAGAAATCGAAACCTCTTGGCGCTCATGGTTAGATAAACAGCCTCTACTCCCGTTCCTTGTGAATTATCCCACATTTCAAATACGTTTCTTCTGCCGGCCTTCAAAACCCCAGCAAGGTATATTATACCAATCAACGCACGAATTTCTCGACAATCAGTGGGCCTAGCATCCCTTTTTCTGTCAAACTGAGGTTGAATTTTTATTATGTAAATGTTGGTGTAATCAACAATTTTTTTCACTATTTCATCATCAATAAGACACTGTAAGGCAGGTTCTGGAGTTATAGCATTTTTCGCTGACCCTTGAGGTCCTGGGCGATGAAAAACTGGTATAATGTTATACCTTGGTGTACGAGAAGTCTGAGCAACTTGAGGTTCTACGTACCATCTTGACGTCCGATCTCTTCCCAAATAAAACTCTGGGTTCACGAAATGTCCAGGAGGGACTGCTTCTTCAATCACTTCCATTTCCTCGGCTTCGTCGGGAACATCATTCGGGTTATCTTCAACATTGATTACATCATCTCTATTCTCTGTGTGGTATTCAACGTGGTCTTCTTCAACTTCATCTTCGTCCTCTATACCTAGAACACTCTCGGTATCCTCAGTCTCATCTAGCCAATGGCGTAACTGTTCACGGTCACTTTCACTGGCCATTATTGTTTCAACAATACGAGATTAAAAATAAAATACTACACCAATATGCCAAAAAAATGTAACGTCACTGGGCGCGCGGAGGACAACTGTCCTCCAATACTGTACCGTGCAAATAAACACGTGGTCACAGCGACAACTAGCGAGCATAGACGGTGACAATGCACTGGCGGGTGGAGCGTGAGTGGGGGGAAAGGTATGTGGTCGCTCAAGGTCACGAGTGTTGCCAACCCTTGTAGTCACACAAAACAAAATCACTGGAGGACACCTGTACTCCGCGCGCCCACTGGAGTGTTAAAAATCAAAAATAAATGTTTTAAAGCTACATCTAACAAAAACATCTGCAATAAATAAACAAATACAAACCAACAATAATATACAGAAAACAACTAACAGATCAACAACAATATACAATAAATTCTAACAGAAATATCAACAATAAACCATATATAATTAACAATTCAATAAATATATTTTTAATACGCACAAAGTTTAAAACGATTTACTAATTATGATATTTTGTCAATACACAATACCATTACTATATATTAATTTCGTTTTTGAGAATTGCGCTCTTAACTTTCATTTTAAAACGAGGTTTCCCCTCATTTAAAATGTCGTTACCAAAGTGTACAATAATCTTATTGAAATTTTCTTTTCCAACAAAACAAAACTGTCTTCTACAAAATTCTTTTCTGAAATTCGGCGTTGAAATAGTAATAAATTGCGAAGTTCGCGTAGGAGCATTAAATTGTTTCAAGCTATATTTGCCAAAAAACTTATATGTATGCAACAAACCAGTCAACAAATACAACTGATCAATTGTAAGATAATCATTCTTCGAAAATAAATAAGACATACTCTCTGATTTTTTTTATAAAATGTATAGTTCTTATTGCAAACCTTTGTATCATTACAATTGATTTTAATACTGTAGGGTAAGTCCCCCCATAATGAATGATGCCATAACGAGCTGTACTTTCGAACCAAGATCTGTAAAGGGAATTTAAATGCTCCTTCCTTAAAAAGTTCCTTATATAATATAAAGCATAATTGATTTTTTTGAGTTTTGATTCTAAGTACTCCACATGTTTATTCCACTTTAACTTACTATCAATAAAAACGCCTAAATACTTAACTGAGTCAACAAAACCAATATTTTCACATGTACATTCATATAAGCATTGATGATTGTGACAGACCAATTGAAATTCTAACGTGAGATTATCTACATCGCATGAAGAACCAGTGAACAAAATACATTTAGACTTTGAATTATTTATCAAAAGCCTGTTTAATATTAACCAATTTGAAATAACCTCTAGATCTCTATTTATTTTAGCTTTAAGGGCATATCGGTTCACAGCTGAACACACAATAGCAGTGTCGTCTGCATAGGCAAATATGGACGAATTCAATGGAATACTCAATAAATCATTGATATAGATCAAAAACATTAACGGACCTGCCACCCCACCTTGAGCAACACCGTACCTAATGTGCAATAACTCACTATATGTATTGTTTATTTTGACTGTTTGTCTTCTGTTTTTGCAAAAGGATTCTAGTAATTTATATGCAAGGCCACCTATTCCATATCCCTTAATCTTGTCTAATAATATATCAATATCTACAACGTCAAACGCTTTCTTAAAATCCAAATATACAGCTAAAGTACACCTACTGCGATCAACTAGTGATGCTATTTCACATATATGCTCTTCAATTGCCAAATCAGTACCACGATTTGGCAAAAACCCATATTGCTGTGGTGAAAAAATGCTTTTGTTTAAAAAATATTTTAAAAGCTCCTCCTTAATAAATACCTCAAATATTTTAGCAATAGTGTTTATAAGGGAGATTGGCCGATAAGATTGTATTGTGTGTGTGTGTGTGTGTGTGTGTGTGTGTGTGTGTGTGTGTGTGTGTGTGTGTGTGTGTGTGTGTGTGTGTGTGTGTGTGTGTGTGTGTGTGTGTGTACTTTCACTTAATGTTTTATGTGTATCTAATACAATCTGAGCTTCTATTTCAAATTGTGCAGTTATTATAATTAAATCAATCTTCTCATATTTTAAGAAACTATTCCATAAAAAATAAATAATTTAGAAATGATTTACTTTTTTTATTAAAAACTGATAATATTTGTTGTGCTTAATTTTATCTCACTAACATTTTGCTTTGTGAAAAATATGCCTTGTTATATTTATAAATATAAAAACTGAAATAACTCAGGTATCAATGAATTCTGTTAAATAATTCTGTTACTCCTACGGTTGCAATACTCAAACATATAAGCGTTAAAGTGAATGTAAGTATAAAAGTGAAATATATCTTGTGTTCCCAAATACACAGAATATTCCCAAATATCACCATTAGGTCATAACATTTAAACATTTAAAAGAATCTTGATTCCCTTTTGAAGAGTAAAACAAAATGAAGATTAAAGTATAAAATAACTGGAATGCCTTTGTTAATTGTTTAAACAAATAAAAAGTTTTATAACATTTCTAAATAAAGATTTTATTGAGACAATACCAATGACAGAACAAAACACAGATTTAAACTTCTTCATAAAAAATAGTTAGGGTTTTAACGGAGGTGATATTCTAGTTTCAGTTAGACGTATTTTATGTTGTAACCTCTAGTTTCCACTATTTTAAAAATTAAAGGGAGTTTCTTGTCTATGCCGACACATGAACTTTAATTAGTCCATAATTTATTTTATCTACCCATTAAAATGTCCCTTATTTCAACTCGATGAAAAACAACATTCAATTTCTATTATTTGTCCGTAAATGGGTTTTTTAAAAACTTTAAATGTGTTTTCTGAAGTCTCACAAAACTAATTTTATTATTATAAGTGAATAAAGTATATTATTGTGTTTGTATATATATATATATATATATATATATATACATATATACATATATTTTTCATTTTCTGTGTTGATGTTTTATGTTTATTCTGTTCTTATAGCCCTATTTATATAATTTTTGTAATTTCCTGAAGACGGCTTAAGCCGAAATATAGAAAATGTTTATTACAATAACTGAAGAATTCTTATTGAAGATTAATATATATATATATATATATATATATATATATATATACACATTATTAACTTACCTCTCAATATACCAATAAAGACTTTTTGTTAAATTAGCACTATAGTAACTGTAAGGATGTTCTGGTCGCAGAAAGTTCACGCTGTAGTTTGAGTTTCTTTATCCAGATACATACCCATCCAATCCATTTACGACACGTTTTGAATATGACCTCAATGACTTTTACATATTGATAGAGCAATGAAAAAGAACGGCAATGATATCCTGCAGTCCTGACTTTTGTAAAATACACTAAACTCTCATTTAAAACAATAAACAAGATTGAGGACACTTTTATTGTACAGTGCGAAATAGTAGAGGTTCAGCCAAATATTTACATTAAAAAATGTTTAATTATTTTCTTTATTTATGATAATTGTTTATTTTAAATGTATAGTTGCTGCATCGTTATTTTAAAAATACTATTTTCTTCAATAATTAACGATTTTGTTTTATTAAATTTATGTGTTATTTATTCACATTATTCACTAATTGTTCACTACTTATTGCATGCAAGATCATTCTATACTTTTTAATATTTAAATTCAGGACCTTCCTGAATAAAATATTAAAAATTCAAATTACATAGAGTTTAAACTACATACTGAGATATAGAACAAAATTGGAAATGTTCCTTAATATTAACTAATATTATTTTATGTTATCAACATCGTATGCGTAAAGATCATTCAAGATAGCCCTCGTATTTAATTATAGGGTATAACAAGGTTTTCTGGAATTAAAGTGTATATTATTAGTGAATATCTTTCGTTTTATAACGAAACAGAGAATTTAAAAAGGAAAACCCTTTAGATTATTGTAAATTCTATACAATTTAACAAAATTCACACAGCTGGGGCTAACAGAAAATAAACCATTATAATTAGGTTAATAATAAATGTTGTAAAAAAAATATATTCATACAATAACTTATTATTCGTCAAGCCAACAATTAAAGACCAAACAGTATACAATTTGGATATGATTTATGCAATGGAATGTATAATTCTATATATTAAACGTTGATTAAAAATATTAATTTATTTTTTGCAAATGTTTGTTCATGTACAAAGCAACTAGGTCAACACCTGAGTGGATGTGTATGACTAGAAACTTTGTTTGAGCCAAACAATACTTTAGCTGAATAGAAGAATGTAGGGTAGGTTTAACAAAGAATAACCTATCACTTGTATATTACTCCATTCCAAGTTGTCTATCAGTATTCATTTTTTTTGAAGATTTAAATCATCAATTTATATTCATAAGGAAAGGAGGACAGTTTTACCACCAATTTTAAAGATACAGCATCATAATATCTGTAAACAAGTTTCTGACAAACAAAAGAACTTGTAGTAATAGAATATACGTTGGCACATCTATATTATGAAATGCAAACATATAGATTTATTGTATGAGCGTTCAGCCAGTTGCTACAGTCTATCTCACCAGTTACTGGAGAATGGAATCCAAATTTTCCATGTCTTTACACACGAAAACTACTATCAAACTTGTTAAACGACAGGTTAAAAGTTTGAAACTTTTGTCCGCGTTGTTCAACATTTGGTGGACGTGCGAAGGCGTGGGAAAATGTTATTATATTATATAAACACACTCAATACAGAATGTGTGATAAGATTCTTTGTATGTTGCCAAAGTGATCGGTTGACATAATATTTTATTATATGCTTGTGTACATTCTACGTTACTAGTTATATTGGAGAGTTTAACTGGTATTAGAAATGTAGACTCACAAATGACCAAGCATGTAATAATTGTTAATCAGATTAAAGAACATATCAAAGGTAATAAGTTAAATTTGTTATGTGTAGATGTATTGGAGATTAACCTACAAAACTGACCAGCTAAGTCAGGATTTATAAGTTGAACATAATATTCATGAAGAGAGATAAATTAGATGTTTTTACTGATCCAAATAAATCGAATAAATAATAATCATTTGTATTAATTTATTAAGCCCAAACAGCAGTTGAATTAAATTTGGAGTTTTTTACGATATCATGATTTTTTTACATTTAAGATTATACATTAGTGTAAAATGACATCTCTCATAAAATATGAGTTTTCGATATGATCCTGAAAATTTACAAATTATTATTGCAATTTTAACGTACAGTTAGTAAATTAATAATTATTAAATGGAATTTATAAACCAAATAA
This sequence comes from Homalodisca vitripennis, assembly GCF_021130785.1. Classification (NCBI taxonomy): domain Eukaryota; kingdom Metazoa; phylum Arthropoda; class Insecta; order Hemiptera; family Cicadellidae; genus Homalodisca; species Homalodisca vitripennis. Next base: position 40,559 of record NW_025778005.1, read on the forward strand.
TTTTGGATGATTTAGAACATTTTCGTAATGAAAATAACTAATTTTATTACTAAAATATGTGTAAAAAAATTATTCTGATATACGTTACCCTCGCTAAATTTCAATTATTTAAATGCATTTTTAAGCCATAGCCTATTATCTTATACATTTTCTGGACTTCAATAAATTACTGAAACTATTAAATGTGTCGTAGAGCTAAAAAGATAAAAAACTATTAAAATATATTTGTCGTTAGTTGAATGGCTAAGATTAGTTCTACCATTAAATATGTTTTGTATGAAACTGTACCGTTTTACTGGCACATAAGGTGTTAGCTTTGAAATTTAAAATGAACTTTTGTGAAGGTTTAAAAAAAGTAAATCTTCTGAAATAAATAAAGTTCAAACTAAAATAAAACTTCTTCTTAAAAATAATAACTGGAATTAAAATTAAAATAAAAACTTGATGACGACTTTTAAACTCAAACTTGTAGTATATTCTTCACTTCCAAAATGTACAAAGTTCTTACAGCTTGTCTTTTATTCAATTTTCAAAATTCAAACATTCACACTCTAATCTGATCTGGCAATTCTTCACTTTAATTTATCTTCAAAATTCAATTTGTATTGTGTTACTAATTTTCTTTACTTTACTTTAAAAAAATATTCTTCAGTGTTAGACACTTAAAAATTCTTCAGTGTTAGAGATTTAATAAATCAAATAATTCTTCAGTGTTAGAGATTTAATAAATCAAAAAATTCCTGAAAGCATCTGTAACAACCACAAAACTCTTTTAGTATTTTTACATAAAATTTTATATACAAGTGCTCACTGCACCAACGTTTTATATTGCACAGATCAAAAGTACAAGTTCCTAAATTCCCATTAAATTTAATTTTTACAATATTTCTTTCCCCAAAATTATTGTAAAATAACTAAGAATGTATATTGACTGGACTCCAGTTAAAAAGTTCACTTACCCGCAGGTTCGATGACGATTAGCAAAAAGATTTACTCTAAGCACTATTTAATCTACTCGTTACAATCACTTCCGATTAACTGAGACGGAGGTACGGCACATCTACCTTACCCCACCTCTCAATTTCGTTATCAAACACTGCCATCTGCGATGCGCGCCTCGCCGATAGCAGCCTCTTTAGTACAGTCCAGTCCTTATCATTCTTCTGGGCCTACTCCTTCCACCGGTAATCCAGTTACCCCAGAATTATTATTTAATACAATCGGTACAAAAATTATTTATTTACACCACTCACATTTTCAAACAATTGCTCGATAGAAAAAGGTTATCTGAGAAAGGTGTAGAAACATCTCAGCGTTTAGTATAAACACTTTACTGCTTTATATTTTGCACGTATTTCAGTATCTTCTTGATACTTATTTTAAAATTTTAATCACGAACCAAACCAGAAAAACACTTATATTAATAACCGAGTACTTGCATTTTAATGCTGAGTAATTAACTGAATAATAGAAATTCAAATTTTTGTTTCAACATTTGAAATAAATGCATATAGAATTTTTATATACTATGCATATCTATTTATAGTTTTAAAAATTTTTTGTAAATGGTAGAAATTTAAAATCTTTCATTCCTCCTTGTCAAAAAATGGTTGACTAGGGATAAAAATTACTGTATGCATTTGACGTGTGTAAGTAGTTTATTCATTTAAATTATACTGATTCATGAACTTAATCACATTCATGAAGTTATTTTATTATATCAGATAAATTTTACTATATTTACTATAGGCGATTAAATTAACTATTAAATATTTAGGTAATTTGGATAATATTTTACTTATTTTATAAAACTTTTTTAGCTGTAAGTATACAATTATGCAGATAATATTTATCACATAAATGTATACTATAATATTTATTGCCTCTTGCATATACAATATACAACCAGAATTACGCCTCACTACTTGTCGCATTATAAGCTTAAAAAAATTCTTGTAAAGTTTCAAGTTTATTAATAATTTTAATCCCATCGTGTCCAGCGTTAGATAGAACCTAGAAAATGAGAAAACATAGAATCAAACAAAAAAAATTTACATCCCACAAGCAGGCAAAAGATACATTATCTCGGCTTATCGAGTGTTAGACATGCACTATCATAGAACTAATTAATTGTTGTTAGTGTAGAAATAAAGTTAAATGCAAAATTTGAAGTGTACATTAGACATTTTTAATAATTAAAAATATTATTACACGTTTGCAATTATTGTAAACGTCAGTATATTATTAAGTGCAGATTATTCTGGTATGTTTAATTTATTTACACCTCCTCCTAAATTTTGAATGTCTTTTTTGTTTATTTAATTTTGTTTATTAAATATTTTTCTTTTTCAGAAATGAAATAAAAATAAGTTTAAGTTAAGTTAAATATAAAGTGATCAACCATTAGCTTAATCCTTGCTATAGTCTTTCTTTACAATCTAAGACCATAATTTTAAAACAAGATGGTAATCAATCATACACAGAATAATACAATTTACATGACACAGAAAAGTATGTCTAAAACGTATCAAATATTATTAAACATGGTAGATCTATTTAATTTACTGTAACATTGTAGAGACGGCATGTTAGGTCACTGGAGTGAGGCGTAAGCTCTGAGATTAAGAAGGTTGAGGGGTTGGGGAACTTTACAGCCTACAGGCTTGGTGAAGGCTGACAACTTTCCTCTAACACTTAGTTCTCATTTATATGTAAATTGAACTATTTAGTTTGAGAGTACGGTATGATTTAATAAATGTTCCTTCGTTATATGTTACATACACGTATTATGATAGCAAATGTCCGAAATTCTGTTTCCTTTTCAAATCACCTATCGTGTATGACAAACCACTTATTACAATAATTACTTTGGAATTTGTAGCTAAAGAATATATATCGACGCAATTAAATGTAAACATTTAAATTACTGTACATAATTAATATTATAATTTTGAAGTTAAATATAAAATACAATTATTGGAAATTCTATGTATTAAACCTATTTAATCGTCTATAACAATAAAATACTAACACCATTAACAACCATTCCAATTTTTATAATTTTGGTTGCGGTGGTCTCCTATTTCGACGTCACCGTTAACACTGTTGCATTTCTTTTAAAAGCAGTGTTATTAGTTAATTAGTTACGTAAGAGTAATACTATTCTTAACCTCTTTGTCCACGTGTTTATCGTCTTATAAATTCTAAGGCATTCCACTCTTAGGGGACTTATTAACATTGATCCTCACGAGCCTATTGCACATCCTTCTCCAAAACTACAACACAATTTTTATACCTAAAAAACGTAAAATTAAAACTCAGTTTTCCGGTGACATAAGCAACACTATGTTTTACTATATGAATTCCCAATTTCTCTTCAAATTATTATAAAACTCCTATAATCAGGCTATTAATTTCACAACTATATTATTGAGTGTGCATCGGCACACTGATCAGTATGTAGTAATCTCGAAATAGAGTACTTAATTATCATTTTGTGTTGAATAAGTCATATTTTGATGTAAATATTTCACAGTTTATGGGCTAGAACGCACAAACTAAACTAAGTCATGTAGACTTCGTCGAAAAATAGCTATAGAAACCACTGTCTTAATGGTTTATTGTTGGGTGAGTAGGTTTAGTCATAGAATATTTACAAGAAGGAGTACTTTTCCCCTACTTTTCCTTCAAGCCACCCGCCGCTGCGAAGCATTTCCAAGAATTTACCGGCGTTAGGAATATCTGAATGAGTACGTAATTTACCTCGCAGCTGTCAAGGTTAGTTACCCCTTTGCCATAATTTGTATTGCTTGAGCCTCTCTTTTTCTAACTATTACTGACAAATTTAATGATTAATTGTAATATTTTTTTCAAATTTAAGGCGGCTTTTTTCTTAAATTAAATATCTAACCGTATAAAAAATATTCGTTATAAATCATATTCAGCTGTCTTTGTAAAGCCAAATTTATTTGTTACTTTTATATGTATATATACATATATAATTTCAATAAATTTAATATTGAATCGCAAAAAGTACTTGCTCCGCCGGGACTCGAACCCGGATCTCTCACTTGCCGGGTGAATGTGCTACCATTACACCACAGAGCCCTCACTTTTTACGATTCAATTCGTATTTTGTATTTGGCCGTTTCTTTCACATATGTGTTTAAATAACCAAACTAACATATGATCGGATGACCAAATACCTGTCAAATGACTTCTGTTTACATTCATTAAATTTGTATAAGTGGCAATAGCCTAATTTAATTTCAATAAATTTAATATTGAATCGCAAAAAAATATATATATTTAAATATAAATATTCTGTATTTTTGAGACATTTGGCAAAATCGAAATTTTAGATAATCTAAACTAGCCAGTATTAACATAAGTTTTGTATAAACAGAGTTCTGCTGTATTTCTACTATGTACACTCCACTTTTTTTATTTGGTACGCCAATTGTTGCATATAATTTCAAATAAATCTTATTCCAACTAAAGTTAATTTTGAATCCAATAAATGGTTTCTTGATTATTTAAAAGGCAAAAAATTAGGTTAATTACTTTTTGACTCTTATCAGGGTCTGATATGATAATAAACTATTGCATTTTTAGGATTACCAACTACACACCATTACTTTCATTAGCTGTTCTATCTAATTTAAAAATATTAAAATCATCCTTTGACATACAACCGACAGTACATCATTAATGAGAGGTAAAATCTACTCATCTCAATGACTCTTAACCTACGAAATGAAATACATAACCCTCTCCGATAACATATTTATAAACGACAATATTTAAGTAAAATTTTATTCATTACTTCAAACATTGAAACATTTTGCTTTTAGGTAACGGATTCGGAACATAAGTAAAACCTAATAATTTACATAAAGTTATTATTAAAAATGCTAAGTATAAAATCAATCTATTTCAAAATTGATGGAATGGTGCCAAAGGAGTTATGAAATCTAACATGTGAAATCTAATTTGCGAAATAGAATAGAACCTTATAACTAAAAAGCCAATCAAAGTTATGAATGATCACCTACCGTCTTATCCGCTTAACAATTTTCAACTTACTTGAATGTATAGTGATTTACTTAAAATGCCTATTATCTCTACATACAATTCATTGAAATAATTAGTTATGAAGCAAATTTAGATGGCTTAATTTCTGTCAGCACAGCACACATATATTTTGTAAAGTATAGAGATGATGTGTTGAGTCACAAAAGTTAAACCTGAATATTGAGATAAAGGGATTTGAGGAGTTTCGGAACTTCTCTGCCTCGTGGCTTGGTACTGTCTGACAACTTTCGATCGTTCTTATCGATATTAAAATTACAAACTATTTTTAGTTTTTTCAGTCACTTATGCAATGGAATGTGATTTTATTACATAGTAAAATACTTTTTTGTTCCATTAAAAATTACCCGGACATAATTATGAAGAACAGAAAATCATATATTATACAGGAAAAATTAATATAAGGAATTAACAAAAAATTACTAAAGAACTAATAGGCCTACATTCCATAAATTAGAAAACGTTTTTGTATTACATGATTGATAGAAGTTTATATAATACATTGAGTTTCAGATTCATTTCTAATGACAGAATAGATTTAAATAGCATCTAATATATTATACAGCCGCATGTGAAACTGACTGACTGACTGACTCACTGATATATAGATACAAATTCTAACATAGTTCTAGAAGTGCTGGAAACTTGAAATTTGGCACGCAGGTACCTTTCACAATATGACCCGGAGGAAAAGTCTGAAAAACCGGACTTTTTTACTTTTAAACCCCTCAAAAAAATTCCTCAAAAATCGCGCATTCTTTACCCCTGCAGGCATTTCTTGTAAGCCTGATAGCGGGTGAACCGTTGGAGCTAGCTTCGATCTGACGAAAAATCGTTAGTCAGGAATGAATTGAACTACAAAAAAGGTCAAGTGACCTTTTGCTCTATCTTCCATGGTTAAGCCACAAAACGCGGAAATGTTTGACATTCCAGAGATTTTTTCGCTTAAAATAAAGTTTCGAGCCCGATAGCGGCCGAACGGTAGGTCGTAGCTCAAATCTGATTGACCCATCAAATTATCAAATTACGTGATCTACAGAAAAGGACTAGTAATCTTTTGCTCTATCTCCATCGGTATGACTGCAATACGCGATTATGTGCAAAATTTGTGTAATTTTCACGTGAAAACTTTGTTTTTTGGGGTCAATAGCGGCGAAACAATTGGTCGGAGGTCAAAATAAAACAAAGAATAGATTTAGGAAATGATATGATCTACAAAAAAGGTTCAGTGACCTTTTACTATATCTCCATTAGTTTGACCGAAAAACGCGATTAAATGAAAATATTTGGAAATTTTCGCCTACAAATTTACATTCCGGGCTTGATAACGGCTAGACGGTTGTTCGTAGCCCAAAAAAAAGATTTTCAACGGGATTTAGGAAATCACGTGATCTACAAAAAAAGTTCAGTAACATTTTGCCCTATCATCAACGGTTTGGCCGCATAATGAGTTTTAAAGTTTTAATTTTTGAGTTTTACGTGAGATTTTGTTTTCTGGGCTCTATTTCAGACAAAATCTTAGTTCTAGCCCAGATTAAAAATTTGATTTTAATACAAAATAATGCGATCTACACAAAAGGTCTACTGACCTTTTGCTCTATCTTCCATGATTTAGCCGTAAATCGTGATTATATTGAAAATTCCACTTAAAAACTTACGTTTCGTGCTCGATAGTGGCCGAACCGTTGGCCCTAGCTTAAATGTAAAACTTTTTGTAAGTAGCTATTGATAGGATCTACAAAAAATGCCCAGCAGCTTTCTATCGTTTATCTTTCCGTAAGCCTGGTAAATGCTCTAAATGGCTAATTCTTTGTCGTCACTTTTAGGCGTTTTAAATTTTGCAACTATAATTAGTGCGATTCATGCTGGTTCCATATTGACCTTGTATTACTACGTTAACGAGTGACTAAAACTCCCCTCCACATCGGGAGTTGGCTGAGCGTTAGTGAAGCTTCAATAGTAGATAGGGACAGAGTGTTTTTTTTTTATGAAATATTAGTTCATTGTCAAAAACTCTGGCGTGGAATGATAATTTCCGAATTAATTAAAACCCCCTGATCAACGTTTTATTTTGATAAAAATTCCTCGTGCCCAGACACAAATTTACTAGAAAAGTACCACGCGTTCTTTAACCCCCGAGAACATAAACCCCCTTTCCCGGGAATTTCTTGGTTGAAGAACTCCTGATTAAATTAAACCCCCTGATCAACTTAATAATCTGATAAAGGTAGTACACTAAATCTGTTTACACAACAGCTGACCAGTGCAGACTTTTATCCCAAGCTTTGTACCGACTAAACGAGAGATCGTAGCTCAAATCCGAGGATAAAATCGAAAGACAAAATTAAATTTCCGACAAGAAAGGTCCAGTCACTTTTTCTTGTATCTCTAACGGTTAACCCGTGAAATGCCATTAAAGTCAAAACTTTGATTAAAACTGAAAAATTCAATAAAATAGGTCCAATTTAATTCCGAATTCCGCTTATCCCCGAATTTGGCCAACCCCCGAAAGGGAGCCTGGGGTGTGTCGTTGACCCCCGGTAACATTAACCCCCCCCCCCGCAATTTCCTGGAATGACCAGATAACCAACTGAGTAAATTAAACCCCCTGATGTGTTAACCCTCCTGGTAACATTAAACCCCCCCCCAGGGAATTTCCTGTCATGACCTCATGTCCGAATTCTAACAATCACCAAATCTCTTAACCCCCCTTGGGAAGTTCCTCGTATAACCAGATAGCCCCATGATGTATTAACCCCCAGTAACATTAAACCCCCCCCAGGGAATTTCCTGGCATGACCTCATGTTCCAATTTTAACAATCACCCAAATATCTCTTATCCCCGAATGCGCAAGCGTAAATTTAACCGCTCATTCCCGAATTTGCAAGCGTTACATCATGGGGGCCTGGGGGCGTAGCCCCAGCGAGCCGAAGGCGAGTCTCTTCTATACAACGCGAGACTGATGATTATCTGTCTGCTTGCCTGTCTGCAGGAAATCTCAAGAAATGAGCTGTACACTTTAAACTGTGCATGTAGCTTCAACGAAGCCTGTTTTTGACAAGTGGTGTGGTGTTCCTTGTATTAAATTCAAACTCAAGATATTTTGCTGTTATGAAACCTATAGTCAGTGTAATAATAAAAAACAGTTTTTAGGTGTGCCTGTGTTTTGTAACGAGGTCCATTTACAGTAAACATATCTGTAAGAATTCCTGTATGAATATGTGGAAAGAATATCTCCTGTGACAAGTCGTTCTTTAAACCATAGTATCTGCCAAGTATCCGAAGGTGGACTTAAACATATATTTATCTTAGTAATAAACTTGAGAACACGCGATACTGAAAGATCGTGTTTACCAAATGCTGGGTACAAGACAATTGTAATGTTATATTCTAAGGGCAGTGACTTATTGACAGACGTTTATCAGTGGTAATGTTTAAGTAGCCATGGCAATGTCTCAGTCCACTATGTTTTCAAGGTGCTTAGTTATTAGTAATAATATATAGTCGTGTTCGTATTTGTATGGGTGCTTTGATTTTATTTATTTATTTTTCATACTTAAATAATAGAAATTATAAAAACTTATAAACTCAAAATAGAAAATAGTTTCTTATAAAAATTAATTTTAAATATTGGAAATGTAAAAGATGCTACATAGCTAATAACCATCTATCCTAAGTGTACTATTTTAAAGATACCAGTTAAAATAAAGTTATCTTTAATAAAAGATTTCTCACCTTAGGCTTAAGATATCTTAGGCTATTTTCGTAGGTGATAAAGACTGAATAATTTAGAAGCTATTTTACAAGGAATAATGTAATTATGATTCAAATTGCAGAAATATCGTCACTAAATAAAACATAATTATAAACTTGGCTTCGTCCTTTTGAAAGATATAACTTTTGAGTTATACTATATATAATACTATTTATAAATACTTTCTCTGTATCTCGTTTAGTCTGATTATATCAATACGAAGAACTAGGTATTTGTGGTGTTCTAAATGATTATCGTAATGTTTTATACGATTTAAACATGAATACACCCACTGTCTGGGAACGCTATGAGATATAAAGTAAGAATAAAACTAGTTTCTAATGACCTGAGATTTCCGCACAGATTTTTTGAGGTGTAATGCATAATAACTTTTATATACACCGTTTGTTTTCCAAGGTTAGAATGGGTGCCAACAAGAAAACTCAAGAAATATTGTCAAAAACTAAAAAATAAAAGTTGTTTATATTCACCTATTATATTTAATAATGTATCATTTGTCATAAATGCTGTTATTTGATGAGATAAACATTTTTGCTCGAATATATTGGCCATCAACAATGATTTTATAGCTAAGACTGACTAACGATTTCATCCATTTTGTATGCAATGGTACTTCTTGTTGTTATGCATGATAACTGATATATACATAATTTCTTTTCCAAATAATGTCTCCATATTAAAACTTAAACAGATATAGCTAAAAGATATAGAATAAAAGTGGGTTATAATTATTAATATTTTTTTTATTTATCATTTTGTGTCTCTGTAAGTTATTGAGTAAAAGTTTTGCTCAAATGGTAGTAGTTGCTATCTTGAAATGTTTTATTTTTTGATACTGACTAAAAACTCGTTTATTCATATGCAAATACTGCCATTGTATTAATTTTATTATACATACTTACGAAACCGGGATAATTTTAGATTCTGTTAGATTAGACTTGTTCATCAAATAAAAATAAAATATCTAACAGGATATACCGTCATTAAGGTGATTTTATTAGGCGGATTTCTATGAAATCTTCCTTGATTTTCCAGCCCCTTCAGTGACAGGCTTTGCTAACGCTCAGTCAAGAAATGAATATTTAGAATGGGTTCTCTAGTAATTACAATGGAAAATTATTATTGTACTTGAAGTACGCCAAAACAATGATAACATTAATACAATGTTAGTATTAATAAGTTTTAATTAATTCTAACGAAGACATTCCATTGTTGATTCAATGTTAATAGGTGTTCTTCATATAGTTCATTATGTAATATAAATAATTATATCATGAGTAATACATACTATATTCTGACTATCACGAGGATCTCTGTGTGAAAATAGGCTATCCTAGAGACAAGCCAATTTACCCGCCAGCAAGATTACCGGGTCTTGTCGTCCGCTGTAGATTTAATTATGTTGACATTACTTGATACTTCGCGGATTTACGATAGAAAGAACCTGAAGGAGCTTCTTAAATACGATTATAGAGTTTCAAATCAGTTCTGCTAATATTAAATTTATTTTAACGAACAGTGTAATTGAACTTGATATCCTTATATATTGTTCACGTTTTGTATGAAGTAATGTTATTTTATACTTACGTAATGAATTATATTGTCCTCTCATTTATTATACATCATAAAAAGCTATTTAAAGCGCTTAAAAATCCCTATATTCAAAGTTAAAAACTAATGAGGAAACTTGCAAATAAAGATAGTGGTTGGCACTCCAGGAACGTCTTATGGGAATACATTTATATCGACCTGTCATAAAAATGATACAAATACTCTTTAGATTTTGAAATTTTTGACAATATTATTATTATATATCATGGTAAATTTACCACACCTAAATTAAATAATTTTAAAGTTAGGCACATGTAAAAAAATATTTTAATTAAAAAAATATAAAAATTTACCAGGTTTATTATATTATTTATGCTTTAAATACTGTCTAATTCTAAACTTAAGGCGCAGGAAAAATTTAAGCTATCAAGGACAATTTGGAACAAAAAATTAGTGTTTTCCTGCGAAATGGAGAAGAAATTAAAAAAATCGTGTTGTATAGGTTTGTAATAAGAACTGTCCTGGGTCAGAGTCATCCTTGTCTTCTTCTTCTGTTTTTTATGGCTTCGTTTTTTGCAGCATACTCTTAACTACCATTCATTGTAATGGCTTCAGCTGCTTCCTCGGCCATTTTTTAAAAACAAGAGGCTTTGTCAATTATAATTGTACATTTTTGAGCGGTTTTTCAGTTTTCAAATTCAGTTTTCCTCAAACTGCTGCATTTACTTTTGCTCCATCAAGTAATAAGGTAACCACATCCAAGATACCAAGAACTAATTTATTTATCCCAAGACGATTACTTTAGGACGTCTAGTACATATTATATGACACCGAAGTTTAGGCTTTGTGTATGGTCTAGATTGCTTTTTTTAAGCAGGTCACCTATTGTCAGGTGAAAATAATACATGTTATTTTAAACGATTTCCTTCTGGTGTCGATTTCATTAAAATGCAGCGTAGTGGTAACATTAAAAAATCTAAATCAACCATACTACGTGCTATAAATCATTATTTTGAGGAAAAATTAAAAAGAATTAATAATAAAACTAAATGTGGTTACTTTTTATAAATATTATTCACATAATATTGATACATAATTACTTACAAGCGCCTTTTTCATACATAGTTTAGTTAAATAAATTATGTATTCTTGAATATAAAGGCTGATTTTAGATACACAAGGTAAGAATTTTATTGACTGATTTTATTTGCAATTTATTGTAAGAAGCACACCTTTACAACCTCTCTGCGGTTACAACACAGATTTTCCATCAAGCAATATATCCACAGAACTTGGCAATTCAATTCACACGTATTTCGTCTCACCACATACTGAACGTATGGATAAGTCTCAACTTCGGTTTATATGTACTCATCCTTTATTTTGTTAAAACATTTTTACAGTGTCACGTAGCTCTCTGGACAAAGGTATACCATGATATGGGCCAGGTCAAGAACAAAATATTTCACCATATGTACCTGGGTATCTGAAGCTTACTTTTTTATATGTCTGTCTGTTTGTGTGTTTTTATAAATTATTACCTCAAAAATAATTAATTAAATTATACAAAATATGGCTCAAAAGTTTATGGTGACAACTAAAATATGATACCATGGAGTGGGCCTAAATATTCCAATGCTCTATGAATTATACCTTCAAAATTAATAATATTATTAAAACTTTAAAAATAACTTCTCTTTACATTGAACTTGTCTCACAAACGCTGGAGTCAGCATTCTTGGATCGACTATGCAGCTCTAGTCGGAAAAGAGGAAGATTAGTAGCCTGGAAGTCTAAAACATGAAGTAATCTGGCTTGAACTCAAGAAGTGAGCTCGAAGAGCGAACTGCAACACGCCTAAAACCAAATCGCGACGGTATTAGCCATTAATTAACTTATAAACACGACAACATGGTCTCGTCAGAAGGACATCGCCACAAATATTATCCAAGTTGATCTGGCAAATAAAACACATTCAAGGTAATTTACTTTACAAGTTATAATTTTACTTTACATTACATTCAAATTAGATGTCCCGCATGAAAGGGCTAACTTATGATACGAAAATATACATTTTTAACTACGGACAAGGCGCGCGAGGTGCCGCTTCAGTAGCGAGGTTCGGCAGCTACAAAGTTCCCGTGAGAAAAAATTGATACGCGTGCCAATTAGGTTATCAATCCGCCAAGACTTTAGTTCCAAGAACATCGGATGTACCTTATATTTAACCAGTAATAAGTAAATGGGTTGCGAAAATATGTACAAAATGAAGTAAAACTAAATAACTGTAGGTACATATTGGTATGTATATAATGAAAATTTCATGAACCACTTAAAAACCAAATTAATTCTAACAGCTCACACACGGTTAATCTATACTAAATAAATGTGTAAGTTTTACAAAGCCATACTACACCATAGAGGATATTTGTATTCCTTATGATTCTATTCAATGTGATAACATTATTGGTGACTTCAATTATTGCCATGGTAGAATAACTTACGAACATACTATTCTTAACACATTTGTGTAAGCAACTAATAGCTCTTAAGATTTACCAGAATATTCTATTTGGTTTATCCTTTTGTAGTAAAAAATGTTTCAAAAATTATCTACGCATTTACAAGGTACTTGCTGCCCTATTGGATGATGAATTATTAGGAATTTTAAATAAATTCCGATAAGAAGAACCTAAAAATGTACAGAGGTTAACAAGTTTTTTCTAAAACAGAGTAATGGCTATACTTAAAATAGGTAACTTATTTAAATTAAAATGATTAAATATGTACGTGGTATTTTATTGTGATAAATATTAAGGAGGTTTTAAGTTTTTCAAAGGTATATTTTACCAACATATCATAAAAAGGAGGCGGGTCATAATTATGTAAAAAAGATGTAAATATAATTACATTCTACACCACCACTATACAAAACAACTATTGTAACACACATGAAATTCTTCAATGTTCATCCTTAAATTACAAAGAAAATGAACTGCAACATTGAAATGGCTTACCAAAGATCGAGTAATATTCACAGTATAATATCGGGAAAAGGGCAGTGAGATAATTTTGTGAGAATCGTTGCTATTCTTGGCGGAAGTGTGCCATTGACCATGACCAACCTAGGACACTCTCCTTTCTAGCGATGATGAAATATATTATTAAGTTGTATAGTCTGAATGAATAATAATATTAAAAGTTTACATTTCATTTTAACTCAAATGGATTTATTGGGGTAACTCGAATTGAGTAAATAATGCAATATTAATTATTCAAATATATTTAAAACAACATGATTGAATATAATTTATATTAACATATATATTTGACACAATATTTGGGAATACTTGTTCATATTGAAATTTGCTAAATATATTTCATACTAAAAAATCCGTCGGTTCACTTCAATGCAGATTAACCTTAGTGGAAAGGCGCATATGGGTATGCTCATGTACGCACATCTATCCCCAGCTTACACCTCCCCGCATGGTGTAACGAGACGCTCGCGAGTGCGGCTTTGTCGATCTATGTGTATTATTCCACGCAAATCGCTTTTTATTGTATATAAGTAGTATACTTTGGCCGTTTCTGGGACAAAGCACCTGAGACCGGTTCTGGGACAAACCGTGTGAGACCGAATCTGGGACAGAATTTTTAGAGAGCGAATAAGAGTGTGAGTATGGGTAGTCAGAACCGCGCCGCGCGAATCACCACGCATGTCATCGCTGTCCCGCCACCGCGCAGACACCACGCGTTGTTACTGTAAGTATACAAGCAATCGGCACGCGCCTCGTCATCGCCGCGCCGCGCGACTGCTGAACCGTCACCGGCACCGCGCCGTGTGAGAAACCGCGTGTTGTTTCTAGTATACAAACAATCGGTACGCGCCTCGTCACTGTCCAGTCACCACCGCGCCCGCGAGACACCGCACCTTATAAATTACTAGTTTGGTATACTGTAAGTGTATTGTGGATAGTATCAGGAATTATTGAAGCAGAAAAGTCGGAAAGAAATCCTGCTTCGAGCATTAGAGGTTCATAAACCTGTGGTTAAGCGATTCCCAAAGAGAAAAATTGTAACTTTGGGTATTGATGATTTGTGGGCTGCAGACCTTGTTGTAATGATTAGGTTTTCAAAGGAAAATGATGGATTCAGATACATACTTAATGTAATTGATACGTTTTCAAAATATGCGTGGTCAGAACCATTAAAAACTAAAAGCTCACAAGAGGTTACTAAATCGTTTGGTAAAATATTAGGAAGAGCGAAATTGGTTGGTCACAAACCCCCGAACCTTCTTCACACGGATAAAGGACGAGAATTTGTTAATAAGGAATTTAGAGAGTTTTTACACAAAAATCAAAAAAAGTTATACCATACTGAAAATGAGGAAAAAAGCGCCATTATAGAGCGTTTCCATAGAACTCTCAATGAAAAAATGAAAGTGCACTTTGAAATTCAAAACTCTTTTAGATGGGTGTCACATTTACATAAGCTTCTACGTCAATATAACAGTAAATTTCATAGCACTATAAAGATGAGCCCATCAGAAGTGAATTCAAGCAATGAACAAACTTTAAGAAACATGTACGGAAACACTGGACGATGTCTAGTATTCAGACCCAGACTTTCGGTTGGAGACCGCGTAAGAATTACTATAAAGAAAGATGTATTTGGAAATAAATACCGCAGAAATAGGACAAGAGAAATTTTTCGGATTGTGGCTGTCAACAAAACTTGCCCTGTTACCTACAAAATCGCAGACCAGTCTGGTGAGGAAATAATAGGATCGTTTTATGAAAAAGAATTACAAAAAACTATGTTCTAGTTTAGAGTCAAATGTATTAGTAAGGCTCTCATCCTTCCTTCCCCTCATCCCACTCACACACCCTCTTCCTACTCCTCTTCCTATTCTCATCCATCCATACCTCATCCTTTTCCATCGTCAATCGCCCATACAATAAGAGAGTAGCCAGCTCTATAATAATGACGTTTTCTCCTACTAGCAAGCAAACAGCATTTCTCAATGCTACGGATGGTCTTCGAAGATCATCAGTCAAGAAATGTCCGAATTGTGGAGAAGAGGTTACTGCATCTAACCTATCCCGCCACCAAAAAACAAAGAAGTGTATCCATACCTCATCCTTTTCCATCGTCAATCGCCCATACAGTAAGAGAGTAGCCAGCTCTGTAATAATGGCGTTTTCTCCTGCTAGCAAGCAAACAGCATTTCTCAAAGCTACGGATGGTCTTCGAAGATCATCAGTGAAGAAATGTCCGAATTGTGGAGCAGAGGTTACTGCATCTAACCTATCCCGCCACCAAAAAACAAAGAAGTGTATGTCAGCGTCAAATCCACCAGCTTATGCTTCTTCCAACGGATTCAATGAAAAACCTCCTTCGATGAAACAAGTATGTTCAAGTTGTGGTGCTGAAGTCAGGAACTCCTCCATGTCCCGCCATAAAAAAACAAAGAAATGCATGTCCACGTTAGACGACAAACTCCGGATTTTGATATGTCTATGTTGGAAAACTACGCTGATGCTGTGAGTGACAATCAATTCCAGAACGTGATTGCTGATTTTGATATGTCTATGTTGCCACAGTCCTATTCAAATCTCAGACCTGAAGAACAAGACGCGATTGCTGATTTTGATTTGTCTATGTTAGACACTCCAGATTTCTATTCCAAAATTAGAACTATAATTGGTCCGTCTACAGCTAACGCTCCAAAGTTTGAACCACCAGTAAAAAGGATACACCCTGATTCATTGAAAATTAAATCAATACTTGGTCCACCACCATTTGAAGTTCCGGATAAGTCAGACTATTCACTGCATATACCATATAGTCCTGTATACCATTCACCACTACATATCCCAGAGAGTCCAACATACAACGTGCTTAGTCCGACCGATGTACGTGCTCAAATAAAACCCCAGAAGAAACCATGTCCAAAATGCAGTAAGGAAATAACGGTTTCCAACATGGCTCGGCACCAAAAATCTCAGAAATGTGCCAGAAACCAGCATGGTATAACATATAACGAACGTCTGAAAAAGATGGAACTCAAACCAGCTCCTAAAAGTAAAATGTGTTGGATTTGTGAAACACCAATAGAGTCATCCAACTGGAACCGTCACAAACAATCGAAACGCCTTATCCGCTTGTCAGCACTTCATGAAGGTCCTCGATACAGGAGTGAAATATTACCCATTACGAGACTGACACCAAGACTGCCGGCACCTACTCCAGACATCAATATGCTGGTAAAGAAATACCCAAAACGACCATGGGAAGTCAAACAAGTACCGAAGGTCAATACAAACGACATAGCTCTTGAAGCGATGATCCGAAAACCGACTAGACCGCAAAAGATTCCTACAGGTGTGAAAAAGATTATTAGTGAGACACCGACTAGTACAATTAATAGTGAGAATTCTATTAGCTCTACCATGGAAGAGAGACAGCTTCTGTCTGAAACAGGATCACCTTCAACACCTCATCTGGTTCCGGTACGTACTCCAGAGGAGTCACAGACAATACTTGATGAAGTCCAGTCGGCATTCACGGGAAGATTGAAAACGTATGTGATTATGAACAAACGTGGGATCAAAGATCCAAAAATGTTTCTTGAGATATGCAAACCACTCGTTGTTGAAAAACTTCAGGAAGCTGTAAAAGAAAAAAATCTTAAGGTAAACATGGTTTATCATGCTGAATTCAAGAAAATAATAAACGATGTGGAGGTGACTCAAGTCATGGACTTTAAAACAAAAAATGAAATTCTTTACTCGACAACGCCTCTGCCTGACTATTATAACTCAGCAAAACTTAAGATGTTGGTTGAGATGGAGGAGTTTGAGGCAAACGGTTCTCAATGGTCACTAAAAAGTTTGAAAGACTTGGAGATCAGAGTCAACCGATACGTTCCTTTTCATGGATCCAACTATGTGGTTCTACCAAAACAGTTTCAATCCAAAAAGGCTGTTATTAATGTAAAAAACGAAGATCAGAAATGTTTTATGTGGTCTATTCTGGCAGCTTTACATCCAGTTAAGGTTAATCCAGAAAGAATCAGCAATTACGAACCTTTCAAACGAGAGCTGCTTCATGCACTAGCAACTTGCGAATGCCTCATGAAACTTGATGATGAAACTCGCAAAGTTTGAAAGACGTAGTGGAATTTCTGTTAAAATATATGCTTATGATGACAAGTTCGATATATTCCCGCTGAGAATAACTGATAACGAAATGGAAAAACATGTTAATCTACTGTTTATCAGAGAAAAAACAAACACTCACTACTGCTGGATCAAAGATATGTCCCGTTTGGTTAGTTCACAGATCTCACGAAATGGACATAAGATGTGGATATGCAATAGGTGTTTACAACACTTTACGAGAGAGGATTTACTCATCAAGCATAGAGAAGACTGTAACACACACGATGCTGTGAAATTGGAACTACCAGAGCCAGGAGCTGTAATTAGATTTAAAGATTTCAATTGCTCAATGAGAGTGCCCTTTGTGTATTACGCAGACTTTGAATGCTGTCTAGCACCTATTTCAACATGTCAACCGTGTAAAGTGGATTGTAATGGTAATCATCAGTCGTTTACTATTAAATATAAGAAACATAATGCCATTTCCTTCTGTATGTATGGGGTGTCAGAGGACGGCTTTTCCAAACAACCGATTAAATACTTTGGAGACGATGCTGCACATGTATTTGTAAAATCATTGATTGAGGAGTCGATAAGGATTAATGAACTTTACAAGAGTGAAGCAATAGTCCCCATGCAGTTGATGACAAAAGAGCAACAGGAAATGTTTGAATCTACTACTACGTGTCATATCTGTGGAAATTATCTTGGTGATGATCGTGTTAGAGACCATAACCATTTGACGGGTTTGTTTAGAGGAGCAGCTCACAACAAGTGTAACATCAATTTCAAACAACCTAGGTTCATTCCTGTTTTCATTCATAATTATTTAGCAGGTTACGACACTCACCTTTTCATTAAAGAGTTTGGTAAGTTCCAAAATCGCATATCATTGATACCCAACAACGAGGAGCGGTACATTTCCTTTGCGGTCAGTGTGGAAGGTGGAATTGAACTACGATTCATCGATTCATTCAAGTTCATGTCACAAAGTCTCGATAGGTTGGTAAAGAATCTGACTAGATCTCAATTCAAACACATCTCAACATATTACAATGGTAAGGACCTCAATTTATAGCTACGAAAAGGAGTGTACCCTTACGACTACATGGACAGTATAGAAAAATATAGTGAAACATCACTACCTAGTCAAGAAGAATTTTACAATAGACTGAATAAACAACACATAACAAATGAAGATTACAAACATGCGTGCGATGTATGGACCGCCTTTAACATTCAGAACATGAAAGAATATACAATGCTATATAACGAAACCGATGTCTTGCTGCTTGCAGAACTTATGGAAAACTTCAGGGATGTATGTCTCAATACATACAAATTAGATCCTGCATGGTATTTCACAGCACCTGGGTTGGCTTGGAACGCAATGCTAAAAATTACAAAAGTTGAACTGTCCCTATTGACTGACATCGATATGGTACTCATGGTTGAAAAAGGTATTCGTGGTGGTATTTCACAGTGTTCTCATCGATATGCGAAGGCAAACAATGCCTACATGAAAGACTACGACAAATCGAAACCAAACAACTACCTCATGTACTTGGATGCAAACAACCTGTATGGGTGGGCAATGTCTGTAAAACTACCATATGCAAACTTTCAGTGGAGCAGTACAGACATCGATGTAATGAAAGTTAGTGACGATTCACCCACAGGCTACATATTAGAAGTTGATTTGGAATATCCTGAAGAACTACACGACGTACACTCTGATCTACCTCTCGCTCCAGAACGTAGAGTCCCACCAGGATCGAAAATGGCAAAGCTTCTGACAACTCTCTACAGCAAAGAAAAGTATGTCGTACACTACAAAAATTTAAAGCTTTATTTGAGTCTGGGTATGAAACTAAAACATGTTCATAGAGTTCTTAGTTTCAGTCAAAGCAATTGGTTGCAACCGTACATTAATCTGAATACCATGGAGCGTATAAAGGCGAAAAATGATTTTGAGAAAGACTTTTTCAAACTAATGAACAACTCAGTTTTTGGAAAAACTATGGAAAATATGAGAAATCGTGTGGACATTCGTTTGGGTACTAAATCCAAATTAGTGGAAAGATGGGTTAGCAAACCGAACTTTAAGAGTCGAACCATCTTTACAGAAAACCTATTTGCTGTACTTTTTAGTAAGAAAAAACTTTTGTTAAATAAACCTATTTACGTAGGTATGAGTATTCTAGACATATCAAAGACACTGATGTATGATTTCCACTACAATGTAATGAAAGAGAAGTATGGATCTAACATAAAAATGGTGTACACCGATACCGATTCCCTGATATATGACATCAAAACGAAAAACTTCTATGAAGACATGAAACATTTAATTGGATTATTTGATACAAGTGACTACCCCAACCCCAACCAATATGGGCTTCCCCACGTAAACACAAAAGTTCTGGGTAAAATGAAAGATGAACTTAATGGTCGAATCATGCGAGAGTTTGTAGGACTACGATCCAAGATGTATGCGAGCAATATAGAAGACAACCATTTCATAAAGAAGTCTAAGGGCGTGAAAAAAGCTGTAGTTGAAAAAAATTAAATTACCTTTAGCAACTATAAAGACTGTTTGTTTAGTAACATCGAGCACTACAAAACGATGAATACAATTCGGAGTCAAGCACACAATCTCTACAGCGTAGTACACCATAAAGTGGTACTTTTATAAAAGGACGACAAGCGTTTCGTACTCAAAGACAATATCCGAACCCTAGCATGGGGTCATCATGGAATATGCGAAAACTGTTAAATTGTAAATGTATGTAAGAGAACATACTATGGAAATTCAAGTGTTTTGCAGAGAGAAATTCGAAGACCAATTTTTACCTAGACCGTTACGGTGTCTTATTGTAGGACCGTCTGGGAGTGGTAAAACGAACTTGTTATTGAATTTCATTTACAACAAAGATGGAGTTCCGTTCAAGAATCTATACGTGTTTAGTCGTTCAATAGAACAACCTGCATATGTAGATCTGCGTGAACAATACAGTAGATTAGAAAAAAAACTTAGAAGACACATAGCGTTTTTCTATTCGTCCTGTCAAGATCTCATTTCTATCGATGACTGCAAACCAAACTCACTTGTGGTATTCGATGACTGCCTCATAGAAGAGCAAACTAAAATCCAAGACTATTTCATTAGAGGACGTCATAAAGGGATTTCTTGTGTCTACCTGAGTCAGAGCTATGGTCGGGTTGATATGCAGGTCATACGAAACAATGTTAATCTGTTGTGTCTGTTTACAATGAACAAGTACTATACAAAGAGAGTGTTCCAGGACTTTGTAGGTTCTGACATGACTTTCAACCAATTTGAGGCTCTCTGTTTTGAGTGCTGGAAAACACCTCATGGATTCATATCTATTAATACAACAGCTAAACCACAAAAAAGGAAATACATGTGCAATTTAAAAAGGAAACTAAGTGTTGAGTAATACTTCGTTGTACAACGTTACAAGAAACGTAATTTGACGTTCTCTAAACGTAATTTGACGTTCTCTAAACGTAATTTGACGTCCTGTAAACGTAATTTGACGTTCTATAAACGTAATTTTACGTTCTCTAAACGTAATTTAACGTTCTCTAAACTTAATTTGACGTTCTCTAAACGTAATTTGACGTTCTCTAAACGTAATTTGACGTTCTCTAAACGTAATTTGACGTTCTCTAAACGTAATTTGACGTCCTCTAAACGTAATTTGACGTTCTCTAAACGTAACTTGACGTTCTATAAACGTAATTTAACGTTATCTAAACGTAATTTGACGTTCTCTAAACGTAATTTAACGTTCTCTAAACTTAATTTGACGTTCTCTAAACGTAATTTGACGTTCTCTAAACGTAATTTGACGTTCTCTAAACGTAATTTGACGTTCTCTAAACGTAATTTGACGTTCCAGTGTAAACGTGACTTGAAAGATTTGAAGAATAACTCTGTATTTATTACTATAAGTATACAACATGGCGAATAAACTAGATGCAAAAGAAGCAAGGCGACTTGAAAAAATTCAGAGTGTCTTGGCTGCAAAGTTCAATCGTGCTGAACAGGATGAATTAAAAAACTTCTCAAACAAAAATACTATATCATCAAATGCTAATGAGACGTCTGCCAATCGTAACATATCAATAACACATGATCGACCGCTCACTGTTTCTAAAGCTAGAAAGTTGGATGAGTTAAACCGGAAATTACAAAGTGAGTTTGCTCAGACCCATTTCAAAGAGTTAGAAGATGTTCGTGAAAATGAGAAAAAGTACGAACCAATCACCAGAGCCATTAGGGAACATCAACATAGAGAATTGGAAACACAAAAGATACGTAGTCAAACAGTATGAAATAGTTGGTAAGATTTCACCCTCAAGCATCAGATCGTCGAACGTTTCAGGATGTGAAAGATTACGATGATGAGCCAGAAGTACAACCTCAAGAGCAATCGATGAAACAGTTGATGGATTTTAAAGTAGTAACACTTGGTTCTCTAGGAGCCCGATACCTTCCAAAATCCTACGACAAACAGTTTGGTATTTGGTACGATGAAAATCTAGAGCAGCCGATGATCGGTTCCGAACCGATTACATATGATTATGATGACATTATATTAGTCAGCTCTCAAAATAAATACAAAGGAACTGAGGGTCTTTGGAGATTGTTGACGAAAAACAATATAGTAGAGAAGGATCTGTACACCGATGAAGACTGGAACTCTTACAAAGACATATTGGTGAGGACAAACTCGCTTTTCCAAAGAAACAATCCCAAAAGTAGTCGTCCCAAACCAAGTCAAGGACTAAAGTGGAAACATATGATAAAACCTATTTGGGTGAGTTGGTGAATGGAAAAGTGGCAACAATTGGTTCAGGGTTAAAGGTTTACAATGAAATTCCGGTTGAATATAGGTACATAAAGAACTTCAAAGACCTCATTGACAGGTTACACTACATTCAAGCTCAGGAAGAAGCTGGGAACAACAACTTTCATAATGAAAAACTGTCTGTGGTTGATTTCCTTCACGATGAAATGGAAGACCTAATTGCTACACCTAAAGGGTTGAAGTACCTAGTCAGATGTTTGTCTGTTTTGCCTAAACATGTTATAGAAGGTAAAGGGCTTTTGAACGACATCATTAACAAGTTACCATTCGAGTTACATGCGCCCAAGAACTGGAATCTTGATACGTACAACTACTGTGGGCCCGGCACCCAGCTTGACAAGAGACTTGCTAGGGGAGATAAGGGAATTAATCCCCTCGATGAAGCTTGTAAGAAGCATGATATATGGTATAGGGATCATAAAAACACAGAAGACAGGTGGGATGCGGACAAAATATTACAAAAGAAAGCTTGGGAGAGGGTTACCTCAGATGATGCTGACTTGAATGAGCGTATGGTCGGCCTAGCAACAACAGAAGGAATGTGGTTGAAACGTAAACTCGGTATGGGGTTAGGAACTTCAGGATGTATCTACCCATCAGATATATAAAGCAATGAAAGCAAATATTTTTTACCCTATATATAATAGAGGATATATTAGAACAGTGATCAGTGGTAAAACCAGTGATGGAGAAACGGTATATTGAATTTTCGAGCGGTATAGCAAGAAGTGAGTATAGAACTGCAATGCCAGTTTCAGAGCTCAACTTCAATGCACCCAATAACAATACAACATTCAAACTGGATCATGGAGACGCATTTTATGATTCACGCGTAATGTACCACATTCAAGGAAAGTATGTGCAAAAATCCGATGTGCAAGGATCTGATTATCAAACTAACTCTACCGTCAAACTGGTAGACAACTTCGCGGCCTTCTTGTTTTCAAGAATAGAGCTGAGGAAACACAATACATTGATCGACACAGTAGAACTACCGGCATCACCAGCACTATAAAGGGGATTGTTAGTTACAGTAACACTGAAAAACAAACACTCTCAAGTAGTGGTTTCTCATCATCGTTTACAGGAGGTAAAAAGTTTGAGGCACTCGTCACACTTGGGCATTTAGGATTAGGGTTCTTTGACCACCTACGTTACCCGATGTACAAGGGAGGTTTTGAAATCACATTTACTAGGAATGAAGATAATGATGCGTTGTTTCACTGGAAAGGGGCAGGGTCCACAGCAACGGATCCTGGCGATGGAAAAATTTTGATAGAGTCGTTTGTGTTACGAGTCCCCATGGTCGATTATACCAGCACTTCCAAAATCCAGTTAATTGATGGTTTGAAACATTTGAGTGACAAGGATGCTTTAGTCTACAACTTCTTTCAATGGCAATGCATCGACAAAAGAGGGGTGTTCGGTTCATCGTTCAGCTTCGATATTACAAGTGTTTACAGAAATGTGTACAATCCTAGATTTGTTATAATCGCACTTCAAACAAACAGAACAAACACCCAGGCAAAAGATCCTAGTAGATTTGACAGCTGCAACATCAAAAATGTGTCTGTGAAAATTAATGGAGAAAGGTACCCTCAGGAATTGCAGAATTTTGATATTACTAATGGTATATACAGGATCATGTACGATCAGTACCTAGGGTTCCGAAAAATAAACTTCGGAGACAATAACGTGTTAGTAAACCTGAAAGAATTTATTGATAACTCACCTTTGGTTGTAATTGACACACATCTACATCAACCAACAACAGACAGATCTCGAAGTGACATTCAGATTGAATTAGATTTTGTAAAAGCTATTGCATCTCCACAGGGGAGTAGCGGCACCACAGCATATGTTGTCGTTGTATCTGAGGCACATTTCTCATATGACATTACTCGAAACATAATCAAATTCCTGTAAAAACAAATAAAAAAACAAAAAAAAAACAAACAAAAAAAACATAAAAAGTAAAATAAAAATGATTTATTTTTTTCATTAGTAGGGGGAATTATTGTTTTCATGTCAGTGTTTTGTATATAAGGAAGCGTATAGAATGGAAAGTCAGTATAATTATACAGTTCGGCTATCCGAAGCACAAAAACGTAAGCTTCGTACAGCGTACAAAAGACGGAAACCTACAGTAATCAGATTATCTAATGAACAGCTGTCTCACGGAAGTGATTGTATACTTCTTTCTGGAGAGCAACACAAAGCCGTTTCTAGAGCTGTTAAGAACAAAAAAGGTTTACAATTGCTTCTAAGTTACAACCAACTCGTATCTAATAAACAAGGAGGGTTTTTGAAGGAAATTATGGAAATGGTGGATTCGTCAGTTCCTGGAGGTAAACGCTTCATCTCTCCATTAATAAGAAGAAAGTTGGCTCCTTTACTGAGAGAAAAATTTATACCTTGGTTAAAGAGTTTAGTCGATGAGGAGTTGGACACCATTATTGAAAAAGACCCTACGGGTAGAGGGTTGAAGCGACGTATTGGTCGGAAGCTTGATGCATTGTTGTCTGTGAATAAAAAAAAGAGATCTTCCCGCTGTCTCTTGGTGAAATAGAAAAATTAGCAGGTATATTAAACATTAATGAGTTTAGAGGTGTTTTCATGCGACAGTTACTTCCAGACAAACCTACAAATATTGAACGTGGTATTGTAAATCTTGGTGATCTTTCATCTGGTGGTACTCACTGGACGTGTTATGTGAAACGTGGTGAAAAGAAATTCTATTTTGATTCATATGGCGATGTCAATCCTCCAATAGAAGTAGTCAGGTATTTGAGGTCAAAAGGGTTGGTTTATAACTCAGAGCGTATTCAGGGGTTTGATGATCCTCCTATCTGTGGACATCTGTGCCTGGAGGTTCTACGACGAGATTCAGCTGGTGAGGACTGGGAACATATTCTTCGTAATATAAGAAACATTAAAATGCATGGAAACCGTGGTTTTATTTTCAACAGATTTGGAGAAGAAATTGAAATTGGATCAATACCAACTCAACCCAATTCAGACCCTTCTTCTGACGAGATAATTGAGCTTGCAAGTGATGTATCAAAAGTCTCACAAGATTTATCCGAAGTAAAGAAATTATTGGAATCGCATTTGGTAAAATCGGAGAAAATAATAAATGCGACCGAGATTGTCCCCACTAGTACCGTAAATGGTGAAAAGATATGGGGCAGCTTCCTACTGAAAAACCACCAGAGAATTGGTCAAGTGAGCAAAGCAGTGGAACCATATGATATGGTTGTCAAAGTTCAATTGAGTGAATTAGAAGGCAAGATATACATCATGCAGAAAAAATTCAACAACGAAATAAAAAATATATGGAAAGAGGTTTTGAAGACTTCCATGATGGTAGTAACTTCATCTAAAACTTGTATAGAATTATAAGTATATAAAAAACTGCAACCATGCCATTACTCAAACTAACTGGAACTGAGTCTGTACTGACTCTCCATCTAGAACACCCCATTCACTTGGATCCAAACGTAGAGTATTATATGGCTCTTGTTGGATTTTACTCTGAGAACAACATATACAACTTGTTGCAACATGCAAAGGTCTATTTTTGGGACTTGGAAATACATTTCATTCCGAAACCACTGATACTTCAATGTGGTTACTGGACCATTGGAAAACTTGAAAAGAGTTTCAGAGATTACATAAAATCGTTGAATCTTAGTGTAAATTCTGACGATTTCAAGATCTTTAAAGATGGTGACAAAATATCAATTAATTCTCCAATTAAATTCTACTTGGATAAAACCGTTAGTGATCTCTTAGGTTTTGAAAAATCTGATGCAACAAACTTACAAAAAGAATCGTCTTACTTCAACTCAAATGAAAATGTAATTGCATCGAATCCACCGAATCTCAGAGCCGTTGATGTCATCGAGATACACTGCAATATTATCAACAACAGTCTTGTCAATCATGATGTTCACTCTCACAAACATTTGGAGACAGCAATCCTCTACTCCTTTTCCCCTAATGTACCACACGGCTACAAAATATCTCAATCACCTCAAGAAAAACACTACATACCTCTTCGGAGCGGTTTACGAAAGATTCAACAGATCACAATCACACTTGTAGACCAAAACAACCAACTGCTCCAGAACAACTATGTAAACAACATCGTCTATTTAAATCTGATCAGTAAATCACAAACACATACATACTCACAGTTGTGGTAAATAAAAACGAGTGGTGTCTGCGCGGTGGCGGGACAGCGATGACATGCGTGGTGATTCGCGCGGCGCGGTTCTGACTACCCATACTCACACTCTTAGTCGCTCTCTAAAAATTCTGTCCCAGATTCGGTCTCACACGGTTTGTCCCAGAACCGGTCTCAGGTGCTTTGTCCCAGGAACGGCCAAAGTGTACTACTTATATATAATATAGCGTGGTTTACTGTATAGTTATTATTATTTGTGCTTTATGCCTAACTGTGCACTACGGGTGTCCTAGAATCGCCCAGAAAACAGGGAATTGAATATCACCGATTTTCAAAAAAGTCAAATCGGTAGCAATTCATTTCTATTCGTGTAATAGAAAGGCCACAATTAACTTGTAGTACTTTGTCATTTATCCCAATACATTTTTTTGAACTTTTTTATTATGAGTCCATAGAATATAAACTGCAAAATATTATTATCTTCAAAATTTCATACATTTTTATGACGATACTATCCCTACATTAAGCGTGGGAAAATTGAGACAAACGCATTAAACTCTTGATGGGGACAAACATGAATTGAAAGAAGGAAAAATAAACCAAAACTTTTAAAGAAATTACCATTTATTGAATAGTAGTAGAAGTTTAAAAGTGCAAATAGCACTAATCATGTCAGCCTGGTTAATAAATTATAGCCACATATGGAAACTAAATAGGAAGCGAAATATAAATGCTATAAAGAACAAAATATTTAATGGCGATCTTATTTTGTTAATTAAAATAAATTAATTGCAGCTTATAGGTAGAACATTTGGAGGTATAAAGTACGTGTACTATACGATCTCGTAATAGTATTGATGTAGAACATAGACTGAAAAACTAAATCCAATTTCTTCAACCGCAAAAATTTTTGTTTTACCTAATAGGGAAAACTATGTTTTGGACTAATAAAGATCTATCTTGTGATATTTCAGTAAGAAGTAACCGTCCGTGCAAAACTTATACATAACTAAAAATGGCTCAATTACCCTCTGCCTACTTCTAGTTATTTGACATCTTTGTATCGTCATTGGTAATCTATTTGGTATCTTCCATTGATTTTTCACCTTGAGTTAGTATTCATAATAGGTTGTAATGTTAAAACAACCAAGTTTCATAAATTAAGCAGTATTTCATGAAATAAGCTAGGTTCAGTTATTTACATCACTTGCATAAATCATTTGCAATTCGAGTTTTAAGTTACAATGTACTAAAACTAATCCCCTCCTTAGCTTGCCTTTCATAACAATACACTCACATTGGGAATATATTACATCTTCAGATAAAACATATTTCAATTTATTCTAATTTTATTTTCAAAGGAGAGAAATTATTATAAACCAACTAGATGACAAATATTTTCTTATAATCCTACGTTTTTTATAAAGTTTGCAATTAATATTGCATAGAAATTTTATTTTGATATATGTACTCAACTCTTTACAACTTCCTATTTTCATAATTATTACTAATTTCTGAATAGATTCTTGGAATTAGTTTTAATTTGAAGGAATAAAAGAGACAACATTGAAACTTTAAAAATGAATTATTATTTACATTTTTCATTGTAAATTGATACAAAAAGTGTTTACTGTCAGTAATAATAAATAATGGTACAAAAATAATGTGTATATTAAATTTAGATTACCAAATAATTTAAAATATAAACTTAAGGTTTAAAACTTTTCAAAATTGTTTCACTCACTGAATATAATGAATTTTTTATATGGCGCACACGATTATAAGTTCGCACTAATATCAATCATTAGATTATTCTCCTTAGGAGTTTGTTTGATACCATTTTTCCTTGAGCAAAGATTTAAACTTTTAAATTATACAACTTTCCTGACAGATAAAAAACTCCGGGATATTTTACA
This sequence comes from Homalodisca vitripennis, assembly GCF_021130785.1. Classification (NCBI taxonomy): domain Eukaryota; kingdom Metazoa; phylum Arthropoda; class Insecta; order Hemiptera; family Cicadellidae; genus Homalodisca; species Homalodisca vitripennis. The sequence goes on from NW_025778005.1 coordinate 69,149, forward strand.
ATCTGTTCGTCAATTATTTTAGAATACTTCCAAAAAGTTCCATTTTATATGCTATCCCCTTCATTGGAGAATGTACAACCTTATAGTACTGTTGTGTGGACTAGATTGTATATGTTTTCAAATCCAGTTCAGGAGGATGTAGTTTTAATTCCACATAGCCAGTTATTAACGCAGACTTTCGTTCTTGATATCTATCATAGTGCCTCTATTACCGTTTGCCGTAATATTTCATGCTTTTTTCTATTTTAACAAAGGCGATCTTCTAAAACTTATGGGTTTCTTATGAGAGAGGAAGTAGTATTGTACCTCCTTGACAAGTATCGTTAATTTGCACTAAATTTTGAGAGTTAATAACATTTGTCGCAAAGAAACTTAAGCTAATTTCCAAATTAGAGTGCATGTTTCTTTTTTTCCAACATCATTGTTGTACGGTGCTTAATAAAACCATCTCATGCGGTACATAAACTAAGGAATTTGGACGATCTTTTGTATGACCCATGCTTCTCATATCTAGAGATGTTCAAAAAACGTTCCGGTTAAATTTGGCACAAAAATGTATTTCATATAATTTGCGTGTTCAATTTGATTGATTGATACCAATTAAAGACGAGCTTGGTAGGGCAATACCATTTTGAAACGTAAACATATTGTTGCATCCATATACTCAAAATCAATGCGAACTCCTTACCCACATATTATCTTTATAGTTACTTTTTAATCGCTCTTAATTTTCAGAAACATTTTAAAATTAGCTGTCAGTAAGACAAATTTTTCATTAGTTTTAATTTTCACACACAGTAATCACATTAGTATATGATTTCTGCATACATCTGTTCTTAAATATACATGTACAATACATTTTCTTCAAAGTCTTCTTTCCCAAATGAACATTATATCAAAAGACATATACTCATATTTGCGGATGTTTCTAATTTATTTAAGCTAGCTAGAAATAAATTTCTAGACAAAGGGATTGTTTTATGTAGTAATCACAACAAATCGGTGCGCCTGCTGAGGACAGGATGCATAGTGCCACACAGCAATCTGTCCACACCTGACGGCATGAACGTAATCGACCAATTTTTGTATATATTATTATCACCCAAGCGTCTCTCCTTCAATCGGTTTAACGGAATGGAGAAAGAAAACTAAGTTAATTTTAAGTTTCCTTAACTTTGTGGTATAAAGGCAGCTCTCTGGTTCAATTCCTGACAATCTCAGTAAAAATGTACACAGATATTGGACACTTTCGACTTAATATAAGTATGAAATCAAAGATTAAAATGCAATATTGTTATATAAAGAACGGCCTTAGAACTGATGTAGTATAAACCTTTGTAAACAATATCAATTATTTCAGTTTCTAAATCAACCGACTGTCATCAATATTGGAAAACGTATTATTTCTGTTTCACAAGAAAAACACTCTAGTGCCTTTGTTTATATCGTATCTGACCAACGCGTTTAATTTAAATTAAGAAGGTGTAATGTAATTGTCGTTCAAAGGACAATATCCTTTGGCTCTCAAGAACATTTTGATTTTAAGATAAATAGATTTTCATTGCTGAACTGAAACACAGGTATGTAATGAACTTTGTATTGCTAAAGATCTTTTTACTCCTATTCACATTAAACTTATGTAATGAATATTAAATGAGCTACTTAATTCCTTTTAATACGGATACATTATTAAAAGAAACCTATTATCAGGCTTATTGCGATAGTAAATTAATAAACGTTGAATTACCATCTCTAAATTACTGCCTATTATAATATTTTATTGACCCTAAGAGAAAAATTAACGATCGCTTCACACATTACCCATAAGAAACGAAACCTGACATGACTACGCCTTATGTTACATAACATGAATGCTATGTAGTTTTACACAGTACCGCGTGATTTATTTTAATTAGCAAAACATATTTTATCGCTCTATTAATAAAATATTAATACATTACATACCTAAAAGGTGTTTATCTTTTTAAGACTAAATAAAGGTTTAAAAAGCTTCAAGGTAATAAAATTTCAACTTTTCTAAAACAATTCAATAACGATTATCTTTACATTAAAGTTATAAATATAAAATCTAAAAAAGAATTAAAAGTCTCTTACTTTTTATTTTAAGATAATACCTAACAAGAAACTTTGTTGTTTCTTCGATTTTTCTATAAGGAATATTCATATCTAAAAACATTAAAAGGTAGTCTACCTTAATTTAGAATAGCGGTCTTGTATTGCAAACTTTTAACACTTGCTATTTTGGGCTTATCGAGTTTTGCAAGTTTTGCAAACAAAAGCCAATTTTTAGTTAAGTTAATAAACCATCTGTCATTACCCCTATTATACTTTCTTACCAGACTACAGGTAAGTATTTAAGAAGGCTATTTATAAAACACAAATTTCAAAAACATGTGAAAAATAACAGTCATCTGAGATTCAAATATTATATAGACACAAGATAAAAGTATCTAAATAATTTAAGAATATAAATTTATATTATATTATTCGATACATTAAAATTTAAATTGCAAACCGAATATTTCGTGAATATTTATTAAAGAATATTCCATAACTAATTCAAATATAAGCATAGCTAAAACTCGAAGTTTGTTTATGGTACATATTCATTTTCATATTCAAATTTCTTTATTCACAACTGCACAACATGTACAGAATAGTGTCATTACATTACGAGCTTTATACAAACTCATTTTAAGATAGATACATTTTAAGAAATTCATTTACAAACTTCTTCTGTATATTAAAAAGAGTTGGCTAAGGCTTTTTATAATCTTTTTTTTACTTAATTTTATTTATAAAAATAATAATTTATTTAATTGTGATCTATTTAGCATACCAAAACAGCTTGCTTATACTTTAATTGAAATTTTACACAAATGATATTACAAACTACACATAACAATATTACAAATAATATTTAAACTATCGGTATATTATTAAAATAAAATAAAAAAACTCCTCCAATGAATACAGGGGCCTGCTCAGCATCATTGTTTTCACCTTAGTTTTGAATTTATATAAGTCCTCTATTGTTTTAATTTCTTTAGGCAGTCTATTGAAATATTTTATACCTGTATATGATGGTTTTTTTCATACATCCTTAATTTATGTTGGTCAAAAGCCAGGTCATTTTTACACCTTGTGTTATATTTATGATTGTCTCCGTTTCTCACAAAATTATTAAAATTTCTTTTGATGACCAGACACAGCTCAAAAACATACCGGCTATAAACAGTGAGAATACCCATCTCTGAAAAATGAATCTTTACTGAACCATTCCATTTTAATTTTAACATGATACGAAGTGCTTTCTTTTGCAAAATTAGAATTCTATTCAGATTAGCTTTACTTGTACCAACATATACTATAATACCATAGGCAATATGTGAATGAATTAATCCGTAGTAAATTGTTTTGAGTGTATTCAAATTAGAAAATTTTGACATACGTTTCAACGAAAACAAACCGGAAGATATTTTGCTACAAATTTGGTTTATGTGTGAGTTCCAGTTCGTTTTTGTCTAATTTTAATCTCAAAAATTTTGTTTCATCTACATTTTCTATCATTTCTTCATTTAAAAATATATTAATGATATCCAGTTGTTTTTTACTTGAAAATGTAACAAGATATGTTTTTAGTGAGTTTAACAGTACATTTTTTTAACTTAGATATTGGTTCAAAGACGGCAGACTAACATAAGCTGAGGTCTCTATGTCTTCAACTGACTTTCCTGATACTTTCAAATTTATGTTATCTGCGTACTAACAAATGTTCTCAAAGTGACTTGTATGGGGTAATCCTCTGATGTAGCACAGAAAAAGTAATGGACCCAATATAGATCCCTGTGGGACTCTATATTTCACAGGCTTATGGTCAGAAGTAACACAGAATAACTGTTTAAAATTTGAAACAAAATTTATTTCTACAAATTTTAACCTATCCACAAGATATGTATTAAACCAATTAAATGCCCTTCCTCTATTTCCTAATTTATGTAGTGCATCAAGCAAATCACTATGCCCTACATTATCAAATGCTTTACTCAAATCTAAGAAGACCCCTATTGTTTTTTACCCTTATCTACCGAATCAATAATTGATTATCATTTGTGTAGCAGCACTAATCACTGATTTCCCGGGACGAAAACCGTGTTATACTTTATCAAAAAGATTATTAATTTCTAAGTATTTTGGTAGTTGGATTGACATGGCTCGCTCATAAATCTTAGCAAATGAAGATATCATAGAAACTGGTCTGTAGTTTGATGCACATTCCTGAAGGCCCTCTTTAAATAAAGGTTTAACCTTGGATATTTTTAATTTTTTTGGAAAAATCCCACTAATGAATGAGGAGTTAATTAAATGAACAAGAGGTTGAATTAGACACTGTCTAGTAAGTTTAATGACTTGCATCGGTACCTCATCATAGCCTGTTGAGTATTTATTTGGAAAAGACATGATAATTTGTTCAAGATCTATTTCTGAAATATTTTTAGGTATAACAAAGTTTTTTGTTTGTAATTTAATTGGTTGATCTTCACCAAATGACTTAGTTGAGTTAAGTTTTAGTTTTGGTAAGATTTGTGAATCAACCATATTTATGTAGAAATTGTTAAACATTTCTGAAACTATATTAGGATTATTAACAACTAAACCATCAATATTTAAAGCTATACTTTCATGACTTTTAGTCCTCTTACCAATTTCACTGTTTATGATCTTCCAAGTCTCCCTACATTCATTTGAGGAGCCAGAAATCAATGAATCTAAATACATTTGTTTTTCTACTTTACATTGACTGTTGCATTCCTTGTTTTTACTTTTAAAACTTGTTTTCAATGTTGACTGTTACTTTCTCTACTGAGGGAAGACATTTTTGAAATTTCATTTTTCATTTTAAGTAAATCTTCAGTTATCCATGTCTCTTTTCTATTAATTTGTTTAGTTTTAATTTTAGGATAACCTGTATAAAAATAGTACAAGCTGGTACCCGCGGTTTCAAACTCAATTATTAAATGAAAAGTGTATTCCCCTCTTAGTATAAGCCCTTTTTATCTCGTAATATGATCTTGCACAATGACATTTTAAAAATTATCAATAATTCTTTTGTGGCAACGTGATGCTTATGCTACCATCGTACTTTCGGTAGCATCATTATACTAAGTTGTCCTGTAGCCGGTCTTTCGAAGGTGCTGACCCAAGCGATATCTAACCAAAGTATAAATACAACAGACAGAGTGTTGATTGATGGAATACCAATCCGAGTTCTTAGCAAAAACTTTTATTAAAATATTCATATTATGTAAAAGAACGGAATAAATAAGAACCGAATATTAAACAAGAAACTCACTTGTGTATAAATCTTATGTAAAGAAAAGGAAAGAGGGACTTTAGAATTAGGAGCATTTCTAAGTTAAAAGTATCATTAATTTTCATCGGAAAATGTTACAATTTATAGCTTTCACTAAACTGGATTCAGGTTGTACTAAATGTACAGATGTACTAAATAAAAAAATCTAATTCTTAAAAAATTAATCAGTTCATTTATAGTAAAGTGCATAACGTCTACCAATTGAGATATGTCAGTACCGTTCCTATAGCTGGTTGGCTAGGTACATGAAAAGCCACCATAACAGTATAAGGGACTGAACTGCCTGAGTGGAACATGAGCAACAAACTTACGAGGGCAACCTCTCATTTATTCAACGGATAAAAACGAGATTCAACGGATTTTACGAATGAACTGCGTTGTTTTATATTTGGTTCAACCCGCCCGTCCCTAATTACTGTAATTAGTGGGATTACTCTAAAGTGTTCTGAATCTAGAAACGTATTTATTAAAAAGACCAAAAATCCTTTTTTGGAAACTGTCAGAAGCCTTCTATATTTTTTAAACATTAAAACTAACAATATAAAAGTTACAAATAATTAAAAAAACATAAACTACATCCTACAAGGCACATAACATACTTAGCTAAATTTTCATGCTACATTTTAATTGTATCAGCTACTACATTTGAAAACCAGCCTGTTTTCAAATTACATTATTCGGGGATATTACCGTTCCATTACGGTTATTCATAAGAAGAATTTAAAAATATTTGGCAACGCTCAGCTAAATCAAATTGAGTAATATACACTATTATTTAACTCAATGTTTAATGAAGCAAATTATGCTTCGAGAAAAGTTTTCTAGTTTATATGTTGTTAGTTCGTTCATAAGATATGTTTGGAGAGACATACAGAAATGTAATTATTAAACCCTCTGATTGATAGCATCCACTAAAATTCTGGCACTTATTAGCAATACCTAGTACGCTTTTGTTGAGCGTGTATTAGATAAAAACGGTATATCGGCAAATATTTATCGAAACACATTTGACGAATTTTAGATAACATTTTACGAATATAATTTATAGTAATTTCTTCCACACACACACACACACACACACACACACACACACAAACACACACACACACACACACACACACACACACACACACACATACACACACACACACACACACACACACACACACACACACACACACACACACACACACACACACATACACACACACACACACACACACGCACGCACGCACGCACGCACGCACATGTATGTATATCTAAATTGGATATAACCATAAACTAGATTAATTCATTGTAAAACGTGATCTAAAATTTGACAAATTTGTTTTGATAAATATTAGTCGATATACCGTTTTATTTATAATACACGCTCTACAAAAGAATACTTAGCGTCTCTTTAACGTAAAGGCTTGCTCATTCTTCTAAGTGATGTTATAATTAAGAGATCCTGAAAGGATTAAACATTGTACAATACACTCTTAAAATTATTATTCAACTAGAAACAGTACAATCTCTGCTTTTTCTAAATTACACTTTTCAAAATACTCGTATATCTGCTTTAGGATGTTATCTTTTCTAATAACCCTATGTAATAACTGATGTCAAAATTCCAAAAACATCCGACAGAACAAATTTATATAAGTAAATTAGCATTACGTTTTTCAAATTGGTTAGGAAAATATCTTTAAAATAGTATATTTCAGACAAATGTAAATGCTAATTATTTAAACGAAAATAAGTACCTATGAAGTGTGATGAAGACCAATTGTAACGCGTTCGTCAGAATAAACTATAATCATTCAAATAACACAATTATAACTAAACCAAATTATTCAAATTATGAATTTATATTGCAAAATATATGTGTATAATTGAGATAAGACCTACACCACTTAGATAGGCCATTTGACTGATTAAACAATGCGATAGAGTTCCCATGAGGAGTGCAAGATTCCTGATAAAAGATTTTCTAGCAGCAGCCCTTATAAGACTGTTGTAAATATTAAAAGGAATTTCATGCTGAATTACGAGAACACGTCCCAGTGGAATTTTTATTATCAATATTCAGATCAAATTACATTTTATTTTCCTTCACTAAAATGACTACAGATATAGAATTTATTATTCCTGTACACTGTCTTAAAATCCTTCAACTATTTCTGAAATTATGGGAGCTTTTATATCAATTATCATGTAATAGAAAGTTCGATATAATTTATAGCACTTTATGGAATTTTTTTAGTATTAAAGTCCTAAAGTTTTAAATTACTTTTCTTTAAATTTAAAGCTCAATTAAACTATAATGGTACAGGAGATTTGAATACAGGATTATGTGTTATGGCATTTTAAAAGGATATGCCTACGAAGTTGTACCGAATGATCAAAACACATTGGGGAGGATACCGCTGAGAACGTAGTAATGAATACTTTATAAAAAAAACTTATATGTTTAATTGTGACAAATAAACATAAAAGTACCGCTTCTATATTAAAATAAAATAATGTTTTGCAACGTTGCTGCTAAATAGTGTGATAATGAACTAAATGATAATATGGCATTCGACTGGGTTACCGCACAATTAGCATTTCAGTTGGAAATGGGAATATTGGCTGGATGAATGTGGAGTGGCTGAAAATGTGTATGTTTGAATGTGGTTTGAGGCGAAATGAAAGTTTTAAATTTTAGATATTTAGTCTTGACTATTGCTATACATGTGATAATGTCGTGGCAATAAACATTGATTTGATTTGATTTTGATTTGACGGGGGTGGGCCTAATGATTCCAATGTTCAATGGGAATTTTGCATACGAACTTAATATCTATTAAAACTTTACAATTGACTTCCCTTCACGTTGATTTATGAAAAAGTGAAGATTAGTAGACTAGAAGTCTAAAACATGAATGCTTGAAGTTGTACTCACAGTCAAAATCAAACACAGAGACTCGAAGTCAAACTAGTCTAAAACAAAATCGACGGTATTAGCCATTTATCGAGACCACGTAAGATTCATGACAACGTGGTCTCATCATAGGGACATCTCCACACCATTATCCATATTAATCTTCCAAATAAAATATCAACCACGGTAAGGTACTTTATTATTTACTGCAATTTATATTACATTCAAAAGTAAATGTCTCACACGAACGGGCTAATTTATAACATAAAAACAGAAATTTTACTTACGTAAATTGCGCGCAAGATGTTGCTCAGCAGCAGAAATGGCAGATACAAAGTTCACGAGAAAAAAATAGCCGATTAGGTTATTAATGCACCAAGAATTCAGTTTAAGGAACATCGGATGTAACTTATATTAACCAGTAACGAGTAACAGGGTTGCGAAAATATGTATTATATGAAATACAACTAAATGGCTATAAAGTTAAACTGAAAATTGTGTAAAAGCCGCGGACTTTTAGTTTTTTTATTTATAAAGTGCTTCTCGCTTTAACAAAGCTCAGTGTGATCGGTAAATTTATACTAATGTAAATGTATTGTACACGTAAAAACTGTGCCTGAAGTTTTTAAAACTAATTCGGAACGGATTCTTGGTATGAATTTTGTTATTGAAATTACATAAATTGAAAGGACTCCATACACTTTCCAAAAGAGAGGAGATCAAAACCAATTTTTTTATATAAGTTTTGAACTAGTAATTGTCTTATTGTTCTACTTGTTAATTGAAACACCAAGCAAAAGTTTTAATCGCAGTTTTATATTTTAAAATGCTAGATGTTAGGTTGTATTATGAATTAGAAACTTGAATGTGCTAGTTAGGTAGTGCCACAAAGATTCCAGTCCCTATGTAGAGGTTGTCATAAGTGGAAGATAAAATGGACTGGTATTATTCATGGTATAAGCTCTCTTATAAAATATGATGGTAGTCAACCCTAGTCTTATTCTCTGAAAGCCAACAATTTCTGCTTGGAAAAAATACACTTTTGTTATAGCATCAACCTATATTAAATCACAGTTTCATGGACTATTCGAAATTTACCCAAGTATGATTAAACCTAAACTACTTAATCTAACACATGTAAAACATACATGAAAGTAAATGTTTATTTAGTGCAGAAATTTTTACTTATATTAGCCTATATCAACAACCGTTAAAACCTTGTATTTATATAGAAATGGGTCTTACATTTTTGTTAAGTCTTCGGAGAAAATAACCTGATCAACTATTCATAAGGCCGTTGTACACAGAGCAATGAGGAAGGAGCCTAGCGCGTTTTACTCTCTGGCTAAAATTAGCATATTAATATAAAGCGAAGAAATGTAAGCATTTATCTCTTTGCATAAAAGGAAACCACAGAGTTTGTAAAGATTTTTAATTATATTAGGTTGGAACTAATGAACTTAAAACTCTTAAATATTTCTAATATCTTAGTAAACTGATACAAAATTCATCAGTATTCTTTTGATGGTATGACAAAATATTATAAAAATTTTACCTTTTTATCTAATTTTCAATTGCTTTTTTATTACAATGTATTGTAAATACAATAAATAAATGCTATAATCAAGGAAATCTCCCTTAATCAATTTATATAATTCTTACCGTAAATGTTTATATTGATTGAATACAGTGTTTAAAATCCTCAGTATATAACTTGAACTTGCATTGGTAAGAATATATAGTCTCATTTATTTAGAACTAACTTTAAGTATCGCTATAAATTGCTAAATATCAATGTACAATTCTCTAATAAATATAAATTATATGCGGCACTCTTAACTGTTATGGATGTCCATTACCACTTAGTTCACTTAGCACATAAAATAATATCACAGGACCATTCATTTATAAAAAAAACAATTAATTAATATTTTAATATGTATATGATATATTTTTCTTCAAGTTAACCTTTCAAAATTTTTTACTCATAAAACCCATGTTACTTCATAAAAACATGTATGTTTAATCAATTGGGAGCTAAACGAATCTTTAAATTTACAAAACCTTTCCTTTAAAGAGAACCAGGTGTAATGAGCATGTACTTACTCTCTTGAGAAAACAGAAACAAGCAACAGTTGCTGCTAGCAAGATGTAATCTCAATTGTTCATCAACCACTAAATTACGTTACTATGCTGGTATAAAATACTACACTATGACTATATTACTAGTAATCAGCTTATAGATCGTAATTTTCAGCACAACATTGTCTGATTTGGCGCATTTTATTAAAATTTATTCTTTTATACCAATTATTAATCAAGTTGTAATTTAAGAAATTATGTAAATGTTATTGGAGTGATACATAGTGAGTGACAGACATGAACTATTTTACGTATTTTAAATCTTTATATTTTTTTAGGAAGTAAAACTTTTAAAAATACATACCTATGTATAGCAAAAATAGTTAGCACACGTATTTTAGTAAAATTTCCCCCAGGTTTCTATTCCCGCTTGTACACAGTCAATGTTTAGAGAAGAATTATAAACTAAATTAAAATTTACTCCTTGACTTTAAAATTACTTTAAAATAAAGCTGTTGGATAGGTTTTATCACACACAATTGAATATAAAACAATAATAATGTTTAAAAAATTCCATTGGTGCTGGCCTTACGTGCTATGGACGTATTATATCTTGGCCAGTACACCTGGACATACGAGCTGAAATAATGTAGCGGTAAAAATTCATTCGCCCTTTCGACAAAATGGCAGTGTCCAGTGGAACTGGCCATTCGAGCTCCAAGGACACATTATAAATACTGCCTTCGAATGCATTGGATTAATGAAGAGTATGAATTATACTTTATTATTAGGATAACACCCTAAACTTAATGTTGTTATGTGTAATTCAGTAACCCCTGTTCTAGAACGAACCGATATTAATACATAAACTGTAATTTGTAATTTTAAAATGGTTATTTTCAATATAATAAGTAT
>NW_025778006.1:0-96634 GCF_021130785.1 Homalodisca vitripennis
TTTAAATTACTTAATACTTGTGAATAGATACTCAAATCTGGTTTAATTCAACAAACAAACGATTTACATGTGGACGACATTTCTCAGTGAGTACAATAATAAAGAATGTGTGTTTGTGTGTTTCAGATTGATGACAGTGAGCCGCTGCTAGGGGGTTGTGTGATTTGAGGGAGACGAATCTCAGTGCCCAGATACCACTTCATACAACACAGCCTGGTTGCCGAAGTACAGGACAACACCAGGCCAAAACCAACATGGGGATCCTGACACCACTGGTTCTATTTGTGCCGGAGAAGGTGAGAACCCAATGGGGGCTATCGCATAAATGAGCTGGTTATTGCTATTTAATTATTTAGTGTATCCACAAGACTAAATTTTATTTAAAATTAGGGTGGAGGTTAAAAGATTTGTTTTATGAAATATACATTAATTTTTTTATAGTAAAACAACAAATTTATCAAGAGAAATAACAACATTTTTAAAAAATTTACTGCTTATTTCTTCTGAATAACAAATAAAAAAAACACACAAGAAATGGAATCTTGGAATAATTTTAACATAAAATATGTAAAATCCTAATGAGTAGGGCCTCCTAAGACTCAGTACGTTATTACAGACTGTTGTTGCAGCCTTTGGTAGAAGATTCTTGCAATCAGTCAAGATATTGTTCATGGTTATTGTATCATAATTTTTTTATGGACATATTAGCTGTTAACTTGTGGCTTCCGCACACACTTTTCAAAATCAAAGTCCGTTATACTACATAAATACCGCTTACGAATGTTAATTTGATTGGAAGTCCTATTGAAATATTTAAAACCTAAGTAGAAAGTACATCCAGGTAGATATTATTTGTTGCTTATGGTTTTTTTTTGTTACCTGTAGGACAAAAAAGCTTAGAAAAATTGGCACTTAGCCCTATAAGGGACCACTTTTGTGCTTGCTTTCCGGAGTGACAGGATATTCTGGATGGGTTAAAGTTCGGGGGTTTAGGGGCCCGCTACCTGTTTGAGATTCATGAGGGAAAAATTTTTAGGGCCACTAATCTGAAAAAGGTCCATGTCCCCTCAGGAAAAAGGAAAAGCTTCTTTCTGAATCAGCCCTCTCCGATCAAAGCAGGGCAGGGCCCCTTATTGTCTTAGGCTGACAAGAAACCTTAGACCTCTTATGGGAACTTAACCCTACCAACTGCCCAACGAGTCATCTCCCCACAGTAAACTAAAATCCTATTGAATTACTCTTGAGACCTAGAATCTCTATATTTTGAGGTTAGTGATTTTGGCGGCTCCTGCGACATTTTATCAAGGTTGCCCCAGATTTAAGTGACCCAATCGGTTTTTTGCTGTACCCCAGTGTGGGTTCAACTGGAAGGTATAAATTCAGCCTGGAAGTGAATCCTCTAGGGAGAAAGAGTTCATGGTCAAGAGTATCCAGAAATTGAACCTAATCATGTTTTTGCATGTGGGTAAGGAGTATTTCTGGTTTCAAAATCTAATTCTTATTTCTAATGTCCACAGCTGAGTGCTGTAGAAGTTGTTAAATAGTATTACTTTAACAATGCGAATTTAGATGTTTTTTAATAAATCCGTCCAACACCAACAGTTCTGTAGTAAAAGTTAAATAATTTAGCTTTGGTGTTTGCTATAAGCTTTACACTACTGATTCAAAGCACTATATACTTAAATATTTTACAAAAATTTAAATGTGAACAGTTGTTTGAGTCTCTTTGTTGCCCCAACTTCAGTTGACAGTGCCCAGTTGCTGTTGTAGTGTCCAAGTTAAAGTTTTGGGAGATCATAAACATAAATATTACCATATTAATTTATTTTCTAAATTCCGGAATTATTACCACGTAAACTTTTCCTATTTTTATTCTTCACATAAAATACTTTTGTACATTGGTTTTTAAAACGAATACTTAACAAAAAGGAAATCAGGTAGATAGAATTGGTCCAAGCGAGCCGTTCTCGAAGATTAGGCATTTTAGCAAACAATTTTGTGACATAATTAATAATTATAAGAAAGATTGGTGTATAATTTAAGGTTGTTTCTGTGTTGTACAGTTACCATTTCGTTTAGCATCCCCAGATCCTTCCAGTTCATGAACAAGTACCCTGCCTGAACCTCTGAGAGTGCCTATAATCCAGACTATTGTGGAGACAGGGCTAGCAGAAGCAGCAGAATGGTGATTCTGGCTTGCCCATCATAACGAGATTTGGACAGAGAAACAGCTCGTACAGAGACCGGTAGGTATGTGGCTTCTGTTTAGCATGTATTTAATTTTGTAGGGTAATCCCCTTCTTAGGTTTCCCTTTCAATTTGAACAATTTAAACAAAGGTCGTTATTTTTCAAAGTGCTTTCAAAGATGATTTTCCAAAACACCACCAAAACATGAAAACCAAAATTTAAAATTAATTTTATCACAATTTTCAGGGACCAAATAGTTTTTTAAATGGTATTATACACACTGTTTATTAAAATTTAAGTGGAGAAGGATTAAAGTAGTTTTAATCCCCTCCCGTTTGAATTACTGTAACACGTTTCTAGCACTACTAGAATGAATTGATTGGACCGCTCTGTCATGAAAAACACTTGCGTTTTTATTAATTAATTACTTCTATTCAAACATATTCTACGTATTTTGAAAAATTATTAAACCTTTAAGGTAAACAAAATCTAATTAAAACTCTTTTTGTTCAAGAAATGTTTCTTTTGTTATATTAAAATAAGAATACATGTTTTGTAAGTACAAAGTAATTTAAACACCAGCCGTAACAATATGTCACTAAAATAGTAGTTTCAAGAAGTTGTAAATAGGTCTATTAATTATATAAAGAGCAATTATAATAACGTAATTAAATTGTTTATAGGCACGATATCTGTATATTTTGGAGCTGCACTGGGCGTGTTATACAGCGAGTTCTCTCAGGCACTGACTCGTTACACTCACAACTTGCTGGCTCGTAGCTTGCTAGTGGAGAGTCTGCAGTTGACACTACTGCACCATCTGGGTGTCAGCCCAACACAGTCGGGACAACAACAACGCCTGGCCTCTGCAGGTCTACCCTCGGACTCTGGCTGTACTCGCTCAGGTATACCTCCATTTCTGATGTGGCGTGCACACCTAAATAATCTACCATCAAACTTCCCACACAGTCTTTAGGTTTTTACCCTTTCTTTCTCCTAATAAACTTTTCTTTGTTTAAGTTCAGTTGAGTTCTGCTGTACAGTTCTAAATTATTGCTGCTCTAAATTTATAATTAATTGTGTTTAACATATTTATAATAAAATTGCAGTAGTGCGAGAAAATGGGCGGAAGAAAGGAACTATCTTTTTCAACAATGTAGAATAAAGTCAAAGTGTAAAACGGCTTGGCAATCATGGGTACACAAAATGTAGCCATTGTGTTGGCGTAAAAAAAAGTACTGTTGTTGACTGGAAATAAACTGAGAAAAGCTGCAAAAATGGTTGTTTTTTGTGGCATGAACGTCTTACATTAGAAGGAATCGCTTGTTAGGGGACCTTTGTTATGCTGAAAAACTTGCAAGTTCAAATTCAAAATATGTTGTGTAACAACAGAAAATTAACTATGACAGTGAATAACAATTTTAAATTTGTAACAATTATTGCACCTTTATTTTCCAAAGATCCTCGCAGAAAGTGTTTGTTAAACCTTCTTGACTACATTTTCTTTGTGTTAAACAGATTTTACTGCTGAAACCTCAAAGCGGAAAAGCGATACAGCAGTGATCAACATCTGGAATAGACTTATACACACACTGTGGAGAACATCTGCAACTATCCCACCACTTATGATGCTGACAATGAAGGTTTGTTTCTGTTCATTACCAGAACCAGTTAGTTAAGCTTGCAGATTAGTGAATTTAATTGAATTAATGATATTCTATGTACGTTACCAGACATGAACGTGGAGCACGCTCAACTGTTGCTGTTCCTCTTCCACTCTCTGAACTTGATGCAGAAGAAGTCCGTGCTGTTGGCGTGCGCAAAGCGGGATTTATCCGTGTTGGAGAGAGCTCAGTACGCGGGCTTCTCAGGGAGTCCCAACTGCTCTGTCTCTCTCGGCTTCTGCTGCTCTTTGAGTACATGATGAAACATCTGTAGTGACGCTCCACCTGTGCTGCTTCAACACGTAAGTCTTAACCACTTAGTTCTTTTAATTTACTGTTTTTTATGTATTCTTACATAATCTAAATGTAGCATACCTGGTGGAATACTTGACACATACCGGATGATGATGATGATTTTTGCTACCAGGTGCAGTGGAACCTGTTTAACGCTACCAGCATGGTAGGAGACACGGTTCAGGGCAGAGCCCCAGCCAGGATATTCTGTCCCTGGAAGGAAATTGAAGACAACTATCGTAAACTGGGACCACAGGGATGAGTTCTCAATGAAGCCTCGCTTCTACAAGTATCATCAATTCGGAGCTGAATAATCAAGAGCACCCCAAGCTGGACGGCCTCGTGAGTGAAGTTTTAGTTTATTCATTGAATTCTTAGATGTTTTGTAATGAGTAATATATATGAGTAATAGGAAATTTATTGGCACAATAATATATTTTTTTTAAATTGTTCTCTATAATATGACAAGAAGTCATAAAACAAAAACAATAAATCATACCATAACATTGTCATGTATGATTAAAATGCAAAATTGTAGTTCTACATGGTAGTAAAACTCTATAAGTTGTACAAAAGATTTTGAACTAGACAGTAACTTTACTTTAACAAAATTATAAGTAACTAGTTGTTACCTTGGCTTCACATGCAATTTTGTAGGTTTTGCACCTATATAAGTACTTCTGGTTCGAGTTAATTATATTTCCGACGCTAATTTTTTTATCTTCTTCCCAAGATCAAGAAAATATGTTTAATGTGTATATTTATGGTCATTGTACTGTTTACTGATTTTTTGAATGATGGAAAATGTCTGGAAAAATCCTGTTTCCTTCACAATCCTTCCATCATCAAAAAGAGACTTCAAACAAAGAAACAGCAGTGTTTTATTTAACTGACTGAGTAAGTTTTAACAGAATGGAAAAGTTTAGAAGATATGAATATAAAATAAGAAGTTTGTACAAAGTAAATATATATACATGACAGGCTGTTTAATAATCAGCAATTCTTAATGATTAGGAATTAACATTTCTCAGATATCGTCTGTAATTTATTAATTACTTATGTGTAATGCTGAGTAAATCATAACTTGTTCTTTTCAGCAGTAGACAATTATAGTTGTTTATTTATCTAAGAAATGCTTGAAAACCATTACACAGACTGTAATACTGTTATACAGGCTTGCAATTTCATCTTGGGATCAGCAGAAAAGGTGAAGTATCCACTGCTGATGGATGTGCTGATAGAAATCCTCAACGTGACTGACCAGACTATTCCCAGCATCAAGTCCACAGACAAGATCAGCTTCACGGCCCTTTGTGCCACACAGTATTGCTTCACCATCTGTTGGAGGTGAGGGGCATGGGTGAAGTTTGCATGATTATAACATTATGTTTAATAAAACAGGAGAGTTTTATGAATAGTTTAATCCTTTAATACGTAATTTTACCTACAGTCTATCTTTAGCAGTGGGTTTCTGCAGTATTTAGTAATACCATAATGTTTTCTTGATGTTATTTATAGCCAATAAAGTTGATAGTAGAACTTTGTTTTAAATATAATAATATACAGTGTATACTTGAAATATCAGTAATATGAACACAAAACCGAAAAGTGAATACCAGGCAGTCCATTGACAAAAAACTGCCAATACTAATGAAAAGAAAGGTGTTGAACCTCAAGGTTTTCGTTTAGACCCCATTTTCTTTTTTCTCAGAGGTTATAACATAGAAGGTTGGTTCTAGAATCTCATTGTCTTTTTTTGTTTGTTAGGCTCTTGCTGCAACTACCACCCTCCACCCATACTTGGACAAGTTGGCACTGGGGCAAGGGATGCCAGCTACTCCCCTCCTCCTACATTCCCTAGTTTTGGGGACCCAGAGCCGGCCACAAGTTCTTCAGCAGTTGGATGCGGGTAAGGTTCTCCAGAG
Organism: Homalodisca vitripennis; assembly: GCF_021130785.1. Lineage (NCBI taxonomy): Eukaryota > Metazoa > Arthropoda > Insecta > Hemiptera > Cicadellidae > Homalodisca > Homalodisca vitripennis. The sequence goes on from NW_025778006.1 coordinate 6,072, forward strand.
ATTCTAGGAAAATAATGCCAAATATTATTTGAGCAAATAAATGCGTTAAAAAAGTAAATAATGTACCCTTTAAATAATTGTTTACCTAACAAAATTTGTATTTGTAATTATTTTTTTATTTTGAAATTTGCTCAAATACTGAGAAAAAATAGTGTTCAATTTCGGATGCTGAGAACCCACAGTGGCAGTTATTCCTAGTGTGGTTAAAGAAGGGAAGGTTGAATCAGGGAAACATAAGACACTATACAATTATAAATGTAAACAACATGCTCCTTCATAGAGGATATTAAGTTGATGCAGATTATGTGCCAACACGTACTTGATACGAAACACTACCCTGGTTTTCTTGATTAGCTTCTTCTAGCACCGTTTTTACTGAAAAAATTAAAAAAGCTATAGAGAGAAATAATTTTTAAAATAAAACTCATAATAGAAAAAACTAAACTCTTCTTGATTTTCCAAAATCAGTTCCAAGCGTTAATTGCTCAACTTGATTGTCCAGTAAATAAAACTGAACTAAATATGTAATAGTTTTGTAACCTATTTCCCGGTTTTCATACGAAACGTTAAATTCTTTAGGCTGTAATGAGGAAAAAGAGATTTCTTTAACAAACGATAATTTAGAGTGATTTAAATCAAGTACTGTCATAACGGTTAATACAAAAATTACCATTCTATGTGTCTTGATTGTATTGAATTGGTCTTGTGACAAGATTAACGTTACTCCTGTTAACAACATATGAAGTCTGTTATATGGTGAAGCCAAAATTTAAGAGTTGTAGGAATTTATTTAATACTACCCAACATGGTTTTCAGCATTAGATTTAAAGTTACCACATCCAATAACAGCATTGTCTCACCTACACCTGTTTCTCTACTCTGTAAGGATGCCCTGGTGAAAACAAGGCATGTACACCCAGTACGCAGAGACTCTGCTCAAGAGTGTCACTGACATGGTGAACAGCATTAGATACGACGTTACTCTCGCCAAGAACAGCATTGTGTCCTTAATGCCTCATATACAACTCGAAGGTAACTTGTCATCAAACTTTCTGTTCATTTATAACGTAAAAACTGAAAATAATTAAAAAAAAAAATTAATAAATCACAGTTCATGTTAAAAGAAATATTTAGTGTAAAATTAGAATTATAAATATGTGATGAATGTAATGGGTTTTCTAAATTAATCTCCATTATCTATTTTAAAAACACTGGGGTAGATACAGATAATTGATTATTTGTAACACAGAACTACATCATACTGTTGTTGAACATATTCACCAATTTATTATGTTCTTTAAGCAGTTTCCTAAATAATTATTTTTATTTACTTGCAAAAATTAAAAAAGAACAGTTATGAAACTTTCATTGTAGTACCATTCCTTTTGAAATAGTTTCACTAACTGAGAGCTGAGTAGGTTTAGAGAACTATTTTGTTCTTGTCCTGTTCAAATAAGTAATTTTTTCTTCTCTCTTATTTAATACGGATATTTGTGTCCACAGGATGGTTGGTTCCCAAAAGAGATCTCCCTACAATCATGGACCTTTGTCTAATGGACACAGTCATCGCCAAGGTGAAGGTCCTGGCCTTACCTGGTGGTACCTCCGAGACTACTGACCTTAACAAGTATGTGGCGTTCATTTTTGGTATCTTGTATCCTATTACACTGTGATTGCTAAGAATTATTGTTAGCGGTTTACCTACTGAAATGTGTTCATCATATTAGTGAAGTATTCCTTTTCTCATTCTGTTATTTAATGAGATTTACAAATTGCATAGATCGCGATGCTTAAAAAGTTTCTCTGCAACGTAGCATTTCATCAGGCACAAAACGAATCACACGAATCATGTGTTAAATTCCAAACTGTTACAGTTAACTTATTAGTCGGAATTAAAAAAGCCTGGATCTTGTAATAGTAAAGTTAGCAATTCAGAAATGTTTAAATTGTAATTGTTGGCAAATAAAACTAAATGTTATGTCTGTAAGTATTGGTGCTAAATTTACATGTGAAAAATAAAGTGGACAAGATACAAAGTAATATTAACAATCCACCTGACTTTATGAAAAATACAATTGTTTGGGAGCTATGAAATCTTACAATACACAAATACAGTACAGGATCAGTGTTGCTAAATAACATTGATTTGTGTAACTGAATCTTTTATTTCCAAACAACAATACAAAATGTTAATGAACTAGTGTTATTTTTCAAAAAGGGAAATAAGTGTTAAAGGTCTGTCACTTTAGTTTTAAAACTATCCAGCCCTGCTTACTATTCGACCTCCATACATTGAAGATGGAACAAAGCACTTTAGTGAACGTAGTGGTTTTTTTCTGTCAGTAAATTACTGTATGTAGGTTGAACCGTTGGCACTTATGATCTTTCTGACATAAATATTTTGGTTATAAATCGTGTGTTCAATCATTCTTATAGCTTTTCTATAAAAAAGACCAACTGAATTTCAAAATATCCTTTTAGATCTTGTATCTGAATCAGAAGCTAAATTTATAATAGAAATACATATTTGTGTTCATATACATTTAATTTAAAATACATAATTATTAATTGAAATTCTAGAAATGTAATATTGAAAGACTGTAATATACTATTACTATTATTATACACTTTAAATAAATGGTTAAACTTAATTTGTATTCTGATGATTATAGCTAGAAATAACAAATAACTCAGTATGATATAAATGTGAACTTTAATGATGATAAATTAATTGACACACAAGTTTGAATTTTGAAACAAGATGGAGGATACAATAATAATGGTAAATTTTTAAATACAATTCTTAAATTTTAGGGCAGGGTGGTCGTGCTGGCTTAATGAAATAGAAATATTGGTTTTTTTTTTATAAAAGATATTGTAATTTTGAAAAAATAATTTTGTTAAATTTTAATTATGTTAATTTTGAATTATTAACCAAATTGAATGTTCCTGGGTTTTATGTTCTTCCAATGGAATCACTGTTAAACTTAAAAAGAATTTTCTCACCCAATGTCTGTCTTCTGCTTCTTTGTACTTCAGTGATAATAAGAATTTAATAAAGTAACCTTTCAAATACTGCTGAATAAATGTAACCAGTTTCTTTATTTAAAATAATAATCTTGCTTCACTTCTTCCAGATCCCTCTCTCCTCTTCACCTTTCAAATATCTGCTCTATTCACTCTTCAAACAATCATCCCTGCACACTGTATCACTGACTTTAGTTTCACTTTATAACTTTTGAATTTTTATAATTATGTAATAAGGTGGATTTTGATTAATTTTGATTTCGTATTTATTATTGTTTGTATTTAAAATTTGAGACAATTTATAAATAATTATTCCTTAATTATTATTACTAATAAATTTCTAAATTAAATTAGGCCTAAGTATTGAAATGAGTATGAGATGGGTGTATGAAATGAGTCATTACAAGACCACGAATGGAATGATTCAAAACAAGACTTAAGTGATGTGTAAAGGGTTTTACTAACGTAAACCATGTTTAACTGATTAAATTGTGATATTTTTTCCAGAACATTTGAGTGCACAGAGCCGAGTCCCCGGAGTGAGCTAGCGCAGGACTTGCTGCCTCATGTTCTGCGGCTGACAGAAGTAATTTTGGCGTGTAGCAGGTAATCTTTGTATATTTTACCTCAGATTTTAATATTTTTTTCCGACTACATTCATCTGTTAGAGAGGTATGATGTAGCAAAAGATTACAAAGTACTTCTGTAACTACATTCACTGCCACTGAAAAATTAATTATAAACCCATCTCCAACTGCTTAAATTAAGTACATGTAGTAACTTAAATTTTGAGTTGTTTATCCAAATTAATTTGTGAAACATTTATTGATGATCAGTTTAAACAAATCATCACCAGACGATCCAGATGTGATGATCGTCTACAGAAATGATGTAATAAACTTTTACTCTCTAACAAGGCATAAATGTTCAGCTTTGTAACTTGCTTGTTTCTTATTAGTTTGTCTTAATATTTCTTTACCAACTTCAGTTTGACCTAAATAAATACATATAAACACATAGCATGTTTGCTGCATAGTAAATACTAATAACTTAAAGAAAAACATTTTGTTTACTTGTCTTGGCGTTATAGGTAATTTTACGGATTTATTAATCATGTGCAAAGTGTTAAAAAGCAACATTATATCTGAGGATTTAACAAACGTTGATTGTTGCAGGACCAGCCTGATGTACCAGATCAACGAGAGCTCGGAGGCAAGTGGTGGCTATTCGCTCGGAGACTTCATTGCGTTCCGCTGCGTGCTTGCAGTCTCATCCTCACGCAGTGTCAAGACACAGAGTTTGTCTGCGGCTCTCACCATCCTGCTCCCTGCCAGTGTCCGTACAGTCCTCGACAAGTGGAACGCAAATGCTGTCACTGATTTCCCTTCAGTGAGTAGCGATCTAGAACACAATCAGTGAAAACTTAAATGTAGATTATCCTCCACTGGATGTGAAGTCACTAACTACCTTAAAAACTATTTCATAAGTCCAGTATTCATTTACTAAGTTTAACTTTCACAACTTGAGCCAAGACAAGAATATTAAACCATTTAGAAGAGGACCTACATCATAAATATTTCAAACTTTAAACCAGCATAATTTTTTAAAGAGTGAACCCTTTGAGTTGGATTTGTGGCATTGTACTTTACTAATAAAGACCTTTAACTTGGTGTACTACTCGACCTATGCTCTCATTTAAGATTTCCTTCTGACTCCTTGCAGGATATCCCCTGACATGACAAAAATATGCTTGCTGTGAACTCCTTAGCTCTGACTAGTTGAGCTCAAAAGCTTAGCTCCTTAGCTCAAAAGAATTGAGCAGAGGGGCATTTGTGTATGGATTTTCTTGTTTGCTGTCCTACTTGTTTCCATCAAACCATTAATGTATGTGGACTGTATTTGTACATTTCCCAACAACCCTAGTGTCACCAGTACTCTTTACATATGATACAGTGCAGTTTACTTATTTTTATATAAAGAATTGTATATAAACTGTGGTAACTCTTGATTGGTCACGTTGCAGAACACATATGCCAATGACATAATCCCAGAAGAGAGTTACGTGTTGGCCGTAGTGAACGCTCACATCTCCACACTCTCCAGTCAGCAGACATTCACTATCAAACCCTTCACTCAAACATCTGCTGCACTCACTGGTCACTTTCATCAGTGAGCACATCATGTAAGTAGTAATTACATCATCTAGATAGTTGACTTTTCGCTTTGAGCTTCGAAACAACCAAAGTTATTCCATCTGAAGCTGTGATAGCTTTAAGCTCTAAAATATGTGGTCTACAGGGTTCATGCAATCATTCACAACTGCCGTTGTGTAGGCGAGTGGGTACACATCGGGCTTTCATAAAACGTGTCGTGCGTCCGATGGGGTACATGTTGCTGTGCATTTCCTTATTGCGTTTTTATTGTTTGCCTGCCTTGGTGGTTTGTTAAATTCTATCCTGCACTTTAAAAAATACCTCAGAATATCATGTACACTGTCGAACGCACAATAGCTTAATATTTTTAAGTAAATTAGTTTTGTAGGTACACGGAGAAACGTTAAAAAAATGTATTGAAATAATTTTTGTTAACAGCAAATTCTTTAGTAGGTATTTTCCCGTAGCGCCAAATTACAGAATGCTTATTTATTTATTTTTTTTTAAAGCGATTTTTTGTATTTGTTTGAATAGTTGATTTAAGAATCAAAACTGCTTAGTTAGGGGATTTTTTAATGATTGTTGTGCTTTTTACTTTATAAGTACATTATAAGTGTACGAAATCAATGAACAATGTTACATAGATAAAACATGCTTTATTAAAATATCATACATGAACAAAAAATTATGTGAAAAGTAGAGAAATACAAAATGTTGAATAATAGTAAAATGACATGTTTTTTAGTTATCTACAAAAATAAACCTCCTGAGTATAGTAAATCTCAAAACAAACTTCCAAGTGTAATACAGGCAAATGGGCACATCATCACATCTATCAGCTTCTTCAAGCTTTGTTTTTGTGCCTTTTTGTACAATAGATAGTTATTTACAATTCCTACCTCCAACAGCAAAATAAGCTCTGATGTTCAGTTTGCACGTTAGCAGAAACAACGCTAGATAGCAAATTGACTTGCCATGCCATCTAGCAGCCAATTTAACAACTAATATGACCCCTAATATTTTAAAAATGCAGTTTGCTGGATAACTAGCTTTGGATGTTATTGGGATTTCAATGCTTGCGAACTCGCATGTTGGTGTTCAAAGGGTTAAAATTTAGATTAATATTTATTTTATTGTAAGACTACTTGTGATGTGATGATTTCCGCCTTATTGTACTGAACGTTGTTATTTGACATGTTATATTATATAACTTTATATATGTTATATAACTCTTGTAAAATCATACCACAAGTAGTTTAAATTTCATTTTTTATTATTGATATATATATATATATATATATATATATATATATATATATATATGTACTGAACGTTGTTATTTGACATGTTATATTATATAAATTTTATATATGTTATATTATATAACTGTTTATGTTATATAACTCTTGTAAAATCATACCACAAGTAGTATAATTTCATTTTTTATTATTGATATATATATATATATATATATATATATATATATATATATATATATATATATAAGTAGATATGAATGTAAGGGTTCTAGCGCACTTTTGGGACAGTCAGAAAATCAATGTAAAATACTGTCCATTGAACCATAAACAAATCTAAGAAATCTAACAGGAAACCACGAATGGAAAATAACCGAATCTATAGCTGTTTTACTGTTCATTGTAGGCTTCTACATTTTATAAGCTGTTTTAATGAAAAAATCCAGAAATCTTAATGAAAAATCTATAAACGGAAATAATGAAATTTGCTAACAATCACTCGAGAAGTCGGGGAGAATGTGAGTAAAACCGCATTCTTTTCAAGAGGTTCCTCGTTTAATTTCTCCAAATGTACTATAAAATCATCGAGGATTTCTGGCTTAAAATCGTAGACAAATTCAACATCCAGATAATGAAAAAATACAGGTAATATCTTTTCATAATAAACGTGTGTATTTAAACCAACAATCCTAATGTATTCTTTGAAAAGGAAAATAATTTTGTCAATGGTTCCAAGAGATAAGTAAAAATTTTTATTCTGTTTTCTAAATTCTGTAACAAATTTTGTTTGCTTCTTGTCTCCGTATTGTAATTTCATAAGCAGATTATTCAAATATGTTAATTTATTTCGAAATTTCTTAGGCTTAGGTCTTTCGTACAAAATTAAATTACAATCTCTACAAACTAATCTTTTATCAATAATTTCTCCTCTATTATAACACTTGTAACAGTTGGCATTATACTCTTCCATTTTACAAAAAGAATAAATGGAAGCTATGGAACTAAGTCTGCCGAGATATAAATTTTTCAGCGCAAATGTTTATGTTTATATTTCAACTACCGAGATAAAAAGAAATAATTTCATTCTATTGTACAACTATTTAGGATATTTTGTTTATGATTATAAAGATTATTCCGGAAGAAATCGAGATTTTTCATCGGCGAAAGAGTATATTTTTGAAGTTTTAGAAGGAATGAAAGAGAACAATATGAACATCATTAACTACTGAATTTCTCTAATATCGTTTCTTAATCACATCATAGGCTAAAAATTTCTCAGAAACCACAACCACATAACAAATCGCGTTTGTAACAGCATTTTGAAAATCCATATTGATAATTATATCGTTCTTTGAACCAGAAATATTTGTCAAACTCTTTGTTGTATCAATGACATAAATAGGTCTATTCGCTAAAAATTCTTTAGGATTGTAATACATTTCCATATTTTTGTAGTAAACTTTCTTAAAATCTTGATACATCTGATACATGATTCTGAAAAGACCACCGGAAATGTTTAAATTTTGTAATTCATCTGGATAATAAGAACCATTCAATTTTACTCTGATATTTTTCACATTCAAACTATCGAACTTTGAAGGATTTTTTTCTTGATTATTCTGTCTATCTGTTTGAAAACCAATGATAATGAACTTGGGATTGAAGATATTTCTATAAATATTTGTGATATCGAACGAATAAGTTGTTCCGGAAATACCTTTTTGCTCAATACATTGCCAATCTAGAAAATTAAAAACGTGATGTTTTGAGATTTTATAATTTCATCAATCAACTGAATTTTACTCGTGGTTTTGTAATCAATCATCGGAACTCTAATGAAAAACTCGTTAATTGTAATTTTGCCATCAACAGGCATAACATTTCCAGTTGCAGTCTTCAGAATCACATCATCGTCTTCAGCTCTTATGAAACTAATGTAAAATCCACCTTTATAGATTGGAAAATTTACATTTTTCAAAGAATCCTAAGCCGAAATGTGCTAAATCACCGACCGCTTCAAATTGTCCAAATTTAAAAGTTGATTCAAAACTGTTTGAAAATACATCACTTTTTGAATACGAAATAGTTCCTTTAATTGTGCTTAATTGGCCACAGTTTTCGACTTCTTCTATCAATTTATTGTGTTTTCTTACTTCAATCTTAGAAAATAAAAACGGTATAAAATTATCGATTAATCTAACATTATCAGTTCCAAGATATGCTTGACCATCTTGTTTTGTTAAAGTTCCAGAAATATAAAACTGGAAGTTAGACGAGCAAAAGTTATCTCCAAAATCAATATTAAACTCAGTTCTTTTATTCGGTTCATTCAAATGTTGTTTACTAATTGGATAGAAATTTTTAAACTCCGCCCTTTCAATATCACTAGCATATTTTTCTGTAGTCCGCCATTTAATAAGAGAAAAATTTAGAAATTTTAAACATCGTGTATCATTTTTTCATCGATCTAATGTACGTTTTTATAAGAAAAGATATAAATTTTAGTAAAATAATTAAAAAGATTAGAGTCATTTTTAATGATCTACTTCGTCATATTCGGGATTCTCTTCCTTAAATTTTGCGATCTCGGTCACATATTTCAATAAAATTTGCACAGGATAGTAACCGCTATCTATAATATTGTTCCAATCAACTGTATCTTTATTTTCATCCAAAAACTTTATACTCAAGTGTTGATAGAGACAAAGAACAGACATATGATCTTTTAATTGATAATGTATATTTTCTTGAATGAACTCTGGGGACAGATTTTGATATTTAGCAATGTTATACCAATTCAATTTGTTTACGTATAATCTCATCATATCTTCGGATAATTCATATTTTTGAGAAATATCATCCCAATGTTCTTTTTTCAAATCTCTTTCGTGTTGCATTATAAAAAGATCGAAAGCACTGTAATGTCCCGCCATCTCTATTTATTAAGAAAAAATTTCAAGTTTTTATAAATTGGCTCTTTTTTGCGTTACATTCAGCACATTTTCCAGAAATTCTTTTAACTCCATTGATATTTGCGTAATATTTTATATCATTTGTTGCAGTTTTTGCCTTACACCTCACACAATATATGAGCGCCATTTATAAAGGAGAAATTTTGTCATCATAGCCGCCTAATCCATTAAATCTGATGTCGATGGCTCTAAAACTTACAACAACATCTTCTTTAAATTTATTAAAGTTTTCTTCTAATTTTTGAAATTTGACAGCATAAGAATCATTGTATTCAACAAATTTATGACCAATATTCTCAAAAGTTTTCGTAGCATCTAAACTAAACTTATCAAAAGACTCTTTAAATTTAGTAAGTTTTTCATTAATTTCACCAACATCGTCTACTGATCTTTTACTTCTTTCATCAAGTTTTTCATAGACTTCTGTTGTAAAATCTTTAACATGCTGTTTATGATTCTCATAATTTTGTTTTTAGTTCATTAAACATTTTAATAGGATCTTCTAATTGAATCATTACAACAACATCAAATGGATTAATTCCTTTACTAACACCGCTAATTTCTTTTTCCTTTAAAATCTAAGGCATTTTTAACATTCGGATCATGTAAATCAACAATATCGATGTTTTCTGATAATTTTAGAGGTTTTAAAAATTTGTTCTTTAACAACAACATCATGTTTGTCAATACCAGGTCGAAACACCGACAATTCTTTTTTTATTAGCCAAACTAACATAATTCTTTTCAACTTTGATCGCTTCAGTAATTTTATCAGCTTTTTCGATATGAGACATTAAATTGGTAAATAATATTTTTACACCATCATCAACTTCTTTTTCCAATGTTTTTATTTTATCAGCAACTTCATTTGAACTCATGAAATTTGCAAGTTTGTTATCATATTCTGCTTTAAAATCTTCAATCTCGATAGCAAACATATCTGAATCTGGAAGGTTTTGTAATAAATTTTCTAACTTGTTATCAAACTCATTTCTCAAACTATCAAAATTCAAACTATTATCTACATTTTGAATAATTTGTGTACCAAATACGTCAAAAATATTTTGTGAATCCATATTTATTAAGCAATAATTTGTTAACAACTTCTTTAAAATCTTTACCATTACTCAGTTCATTCAAAACAAAAAACACATAAATGACCACAAATTGGGGGATCTTTATAGTCTTGAATCTGAGAGTCATTGTAGTAGACGCTTGATTTTTTCAAATATTTGATCAATTCTATAGGTGGTTTGTCCTCAATTCTTCCATACGAATCAAAATAACATGCATTCTTATCATTTTTTATAATAACAAACCCAATGCGTTCCACTCCCCAAAATCGAGTCTAAATTCACAATTCCACATTCGAATTTCTTAACTTTTTCAGGTAATGTATCTCTCATGAAAATTCCTCTAAAATGTTTAATGTTTTTGCAGAGTTCTTCCAATTCCCCGAATGTTAAAGGTTTAAATTTTTTTTTTCAATGTTTGTTTTCACGTAATTCAAAGTTTTTTCATCTAATCCAGATCCTGTAACATCTTCCAACTCTTTATCTAACCAATTTAAAATGTTTCGAACAATAGGAATCACATCTTTTTTAACGATTGGAGCAGCTTTACGAACATAAGGAACAACATTTTTAACAACTGGAATATTTTCTCCAAAATCTAATAAATCTTTCAAAAGTCCACCATTTTTAAGTTCTTTCAACTGATTATAAGAAAATTCTATTCTGGTTCCTTTATTGTTTTTCTTATGTTTTTCGAGTTTATTGTATTGTCTATTTGTTAAAAATATCTTATCTTCGCCATTTTTTAGTTGATCTATTTTAAATTGAATACTAACGGGTATTTTCTTCTTAAAAGCGGATTTTATTTTTTCTTTCTGATTTTTGCTGAAGTTTACGTTCACCTCCATTTATATAGTTAAAATTTCAAGTTCTCTTCGATTCCCATTCCTAGTTTTCTCTTCAAAAACATTGCTCCAACTGTTGGAAGTGCAACAAATCTTTCACCTAAACTAGCATCTTTTGATAAAAATCTATCCATTGCCTTATCTTGCAAAACTTTATCTGCTATATATCTGGAATTTGTGTCACTATGTTTTGCATAAAAAATATCGTGTTCCATAGCAGCTTGATCTAATTTATTTATACCAGGATCTCCTCTTTGTAGTCTTTTTTTCGAGTTTTGTGCCAGGCCCCCAGATACTGATAAGTTGGTACGTGTAATTCAAAAGGTAAATTGTTGATAAAATCATTCAAAAGTCCGCTACCTTCAATCATAGATGAACTTATTGCTGGCAAAACTCGCTTTAAATATTTAATTCCATCAGGTTTTTCAATCAATTCATCAAGTTTGTTCGAAATAAAATCTTTAATCGCTTTCTTTTCGTTCAAAAAATTGTTGTTTCCAGCCTTCTCTTGAGCATAAATATAATTAATAATTCCATCGAGTTTTGTCAAATCGTCGATATATCTGTACTCAATCTTATTATCATTGTATTTTCTTACACCTGATCCTTCGATTCGTTTTTCCCAAATTGGTTTAATCAAATTGATATATTTTTTTACCTCTATTTGACTTAGGCTTCTTAGTAGATGGATCATTATTTTTGTAAATTGAGTCAGATTCCCATAAAATTTCTGTATACTTTTTCAAATCTTCTTCAGAATATAAATTATCTTTTGGAACGTCATTGTCTGTTAATAATCTCCATAAACCTTGAGTACCTTCGTACATTTTTTCATTAATAATTATATCATTTTGTTCAAAATTAACGGGTAAATTTCCAATCATAAAACTTTTCTTTTTTCTATCCCAATACAAACCAAATTTATCATCCTTCGCTCTAGGAAGGAATTTTTTAACCAATTTCACCAATTATTATATCCGTTGTTTCCAGGACTTATTGGTTCAACTATGGTAGAGTCTTCAATGATTCGAGGTCTAAATGGTGTTGAAGATGGTAATTTTGGCAATTCAAACTCAGATTCTGGTATCGAAATATCAGCAAATTGTCGTACAACTGGAACCAAATTCATCAAATTTTGATTATCGCTTAAAACATTTTCAATTTTGCCCTCAACATTTTTTATTGCAGAAGTTACAGGTTGATTGATTTTTTGAATAAATTCTTGTTCTTTTTCATCAATTCGAATCTGTTCTTTAAATTCTTTGATTAATTTCTTTTCTATTTGATCAAGTTTTTTTTGCTTCTTCTGAAGTTACGTTCGCCATTTATTTAGGAAAATTTTGAAACGTAAACGTGGAACGTGGAAACGTGAACACGAAACGTGAACACGGAACGTAAAACGTGAACGTGGAACGTGAAACACGACCGTGAAACGTGAAACACGAACGTGAAACATGAACGTGAACGTGGAACGTGAACAGATTTACCGTTTTTTCTGTTATTTTCATAATGTAAATAAAAAGTAAAGATAATATAAAAATAATTGTAACAAATATTTTATCAAGTAGATTTGTCAGACCACTGAGCAGCATTTATATTAGAAAATTTATTCAAATATTTGCCATTTTTAGGCTTCAAAGTTAGATTAATAGTTAAAAATCCGTAGTCTTCCTTCCAAATTTTATCACATAACTCAATAAAGTGGTTAAAACTCATATCAGATCCCACATAATTGTTATAAATCTTTCTCGAATAGTGATCGTCTTGCTTAAAAACACACAACATATTCAAATTATTTCTAATAACTTGTTTATCAACCTTTGAAAAGCATTGAGAAAGATAGATACAAGAGATATTTTTGTGACGAGACATTACGAAATATTCCTTGATAACGTCTTGATTTTCCAAAATACAATCATCAAAAACGATTAACGAATTGGGTTTACATTCGCTTAACGGAACTATGTCCTCGGAAGCATTATAAAAATGTGATATTTTTTTGTTTAAGTTTTTCTCAATATTTTCAAATCTTTCTTGTAATTTTTTATAGGCGTCTTGTTCTAAAGATTTACTAAAAACATACAAATTGGAATAAGGAATCAACCTATTGTAGATAAAATTCAATAATAAAGTTGTTTTTTCCACATCCACTTGAACCAACAATTAACAATCTGATTGGGTTGATCTTTCTTATTTTCTTCAAACGTTTGAAGTTTTATCTGATCTTTTTGCTTTAAAAATTTCTCCATTTAAATAGCTAAAATGAAGCTGTTCAAGTTGACTTCAGAAAGCTCTAAATTAGTTTTAAACTTGGAACATCCTATACACTTAGAGGAAGAATCAAATTATTTTTATCGGTTTAAGCGGTTTTTATTCTGACAATTTTGTAATAAATATTAGTGAAAGTTCTCCTTATTGTATAGGATTTAGTGAGAAGAACATAACAAAATACTATGGTTTAAACAAAGGATATTATACTTTCGATCAAATAAAAAATTCCCTTAAAAATTATCTGAAAACATTCAAAGAATCAGATAAATCTTTAAACTTTGACGAAAACAAGTTTGAAATGCAAAAAAATTATCTCTCTAATAAAATTCAAATAAAATCACCAGTAAGAATAATGTTTTCAGCAATTATTGTAGATTTGTTAGGGTTTGTTCAAGAAACTATTGAGCCAAATCAGGTATATTTAGGAAATAAAACGCCAAAATTTAGACCTTTCGATGTAATTGAAGTGCACTGCAATCTCGTTGAACCTAGTTTTGAAAATCATACCGAACATTTACACAAAGAATCTGAAATTTTGTACACTTTTTTCCCAAATGTTGCTTATGGATCAAAAATCAGTGAAAAAAAAACCGAATGAAATCGATTATATTCCAATTAGAAAAAATATTAAAAGAATTCAAAAAATCGTTCTAACTATACAAGACTCTGAGGGAAATTTAATAAATAATGAGAGTAAAACAACAATATATTTAAGATTGTCGAAAGAATGATGAATCAAGGGGGGAACGAATCGTTCTTACCTTCAAACTTTCACTTATCACTTTTGGCTCAATTTTTTGAAGCAAATCAATTACTTTTTGAATGTTGATAAGACAAACTTTATAGTATTTAACCACAAACAAATGAAAAAAATAATCAAGCCAACAGTAACAATAAATAAAGATAGCCATATTTTCCAAGTAGCAAATTCAAAATTTTTAGGATTATCGATTGACGAGAACCTGGACTGGAGCTCTCACATTGAAAGTGTTCTTGCAAGGGCAGCTTCAGGCGTCTATGCTTTAAATAGATTAAGAAAATTTTTGTGATGTCAAAACTCTAAGAACAGTCTATTTTTCTTATATTCATTCCGTTATTTCCTTTGGGATTTCAATATATGGTGCCACAACAGTTAGAAATTTAGACTCAATTTTAAAAATCCAAAAGAGAGCAGTAAGATCAATTTTTAAACTTAAACCAGGCACATCGTCAAAAGAACATTTTGTTTCATTAGGTATAATGACCGTGTATGGTATGTATATTTATGAAACAATATTATCGGTAAAGCTCAGATTTTCCAATTTGCCACAGCTTGGTACACTTCACCAATACAATACCAGGCATCAAAATGACCTTGCCATTCCCACACATCATTTAGAATTTTTCCGCAAAAAACCTCAATATATGGGCACAATATTTTATAATAAATTACCTCAATATTTAAAGTCAGAAAATGTTTTATCAACTTTCAAATCAAAATTAAAATATTTTTCTCATTGACAAGGCTCTTTATAGTTTTAACGAATTTTAAATACAGAACATGTCAAATTATATAGTTAATAATAATACTTTAGATGTACAATGCTATTGATGACACCATTCAGTGTACAATGTTGTGCCAATGAATAAAGAAATTTTGATTTGATTTGATTTGATTTGATTCAAAACGAGTTGATAATGATGATAAATACCAATACTTTTATCTAAAAGATAAGGTAGCCCTCGGAGGGCCACCTCACAAATATTCACAAAAAATACGAATAAAGACAATGTTAAAGAAAAATACAAAAAAGCTTTGAAAACATAGATTCTGACAAGGGCGTCGATTCGACGCTCTTACAAAAATTTTAGAATATGAAAACACGAGACAAGCAATAATATTAAACGTTGATGATGATAAATCAATGTTTAAAGACATAAATCAAGGGGGTCTATTGAATAGACTACCTTTAAACTTTCAAAATAACACTGTTTTCGTTAATGAATCTGGACTTTATACTCAAAATAAAAAATTGCTTGTTAAATTTTTTCTATCTAAATGGAGTCAGTTGTAGACCTACTCAATAATCAACTTATATTCAATAACAAACATATCTTTACGATTGTTGACGAAAACAATGTGATCTGGTTTAAGGCTAAAGACGTAGCAAAAATTCTAGAATATGAAAATACTATGCAAACGATCAGAATAAACGTTGACGAAGATGATAAAAACTTCTATTTTAATCTAAATATAAGGGGGGCTATAAATAGCTTACCTTCAAACTTCCAAAATAACACTGTTTTCGTTAATGAATCTGGACTTTATTCTTTAATTTTGAGATCGCATAAACCAGAAGCGAAATTGTTTAAAAATTGGGTTACGAAAGAAGTATTACCTTCCATTAGAAAATATGGTGAGTACAAACTCAAAAACGAAAATAAGCAGTTAAAAGATGAAATAAAACAGTTACAAATTAAAGATGAAATGAAATCATTGAAAATAGAGAATCAAGAATTGCGAATGGAGTTAATGAAACCAGATCTTGTTTGTAAAGATTTTTGATAAGAAAAAAACACCATGTTTTTGTGTTAATTAAGAAGAATCACATGTGGGAATATCCTTATTACGTTATCAGAGCTCAGAAACGAGAAATACCAAACCGATTAAAACATCTAAAAATAAATTATCCTGAATTAGAGATTTTGTTTCATTGATGACGAACCAAATTCTATCAATCTGTATAACCAAATGAAAGAATCTTTGAATATCTTATACAACGGAAATCATTTTACCACAAATATGACTGAATCTCGACTGATTTATAGAATATCTAAATTACACGATGAAAATGTTACTCAATTTTACTAAAAACTCTTGAATTATGATATTTTGTTTGTAAATGTTTTTGATAATTATTTAACCATTTTATAGTTCTTCCACATTCACATTGAGTATCTTCATAATATAATCTATGGTGATTCTTCTTTACACAATCTTTACAATATGAGTCTTTCTTATCTCTACTATAGTGATGACTATTAAACTCTGAAATTTTTTTAGTTTCTTTACATTTAAGACATTCTTTCTCTTCCAAAGTTAATTTTTCTATTTTATCATACAGCTCTTTATGATACTTCCTATAACAATCTTTACAATTATAAATAATTCCATCTTTTCTACTTTTATCTTTATAAAAAGCTTCAAAACCTTTTATTTCTTTGCACATTGAACATTTCTTTTGAGCCTCCATTTATATAGAAAAAATCTTTGACTTTCTCAATTCATATTCATAAAACTTTCCGGTTATTTCTTCATTATTTAAATCTTTTATACTATAAGTTACAGGATCTGTGTTATTAATTTGATAAATCACAAAGATTTCTCTTGACCAATTGTTCTTATATTTGTTCGAAAATGTTTGTTTTTTACTAACAATTCTTACATGATCATTGACTTTAAATTTAGTTTTCGTGTGAATTTCTGGTGGAACATACTTGAAAACTGTCTCTAATAACTCCTTTTCTGCATCCTTACCTACGTCTTTGGGCTTCATTTTGATTGTGCTGTGAACCGTATCATTATAATTTGTGACTATTTTTTGAAGAATATCGATCCATTTAAAGTTTTTATTAACCTCAAAAAGAACTTTCATTCTCTCATTTTGAGTTCTGTTATATCTCTCTACGATACTTGATTTCTCTTCGTTTTCAGTATGATAAATCTTAATGTTGTATTTCCTCAAAACATCGTTAAATTCTTTATTTTTAAACTCTAAACCCTTATCTGTATGAAGTAGGTTAGGAGGTTTGTGATTGATCCTTATGGCATCTTTTACTATATCTTCGAAAGCTTTTGAAATATCCTTGCCGTTTTTTCTTTTGATAGCTCTTGACCAAGCATATTTTGAGAAAGTATCAATAACATTTAACATATACTTAAATCCATCATTTTGATCTGAATAGTTAGACATTATAACTAAATCTGCTGCCCATAAATCGTCAATTCCTAATGTTATAATTTTTTCTCTTTTTAAACTTTTTTCGTACTGGTGCATGAATTTCTCGAGCTTCAATCTCTATCTCATCTTTAGTCTTCAATTCTTGCTTAACAGGTTTTGGATTTGGATTCTTTATAAACTTACTCTTGTTTGTCTTACATTTTGAACATTTTGCATCAATTCTATACAACCCGTTTTGAGTTTGAACGATTTTTTGAATCTATATTTTTCGTTTTTTTCTTGCATTTGTGGCAGTGAATCAAATCATCTTCCATTTACATGTCAAAGTTTCCAAGTTTATTTAACTCATCTAATATATTAGATTTTGCTTCGCCTTTATAGCCATAAGGTACTGTATCGATCTTATTTTCTAGAACGATTCTCTTATCATCTTTAGCGTTCAGTGCCAGCTTGTTTATGGTAACTGTGTACAATTCATGTTTATAGCTTTTTATTACAGTCATCTCCCTAAATTCTTCTTTATCTTCGAACAAACATCTCTTCAAGTTTTCGATATTTATTGTTTTATTTACAACGCTTCTCTTAATTCCTTTACACCTAACTGGATTTTTGTCTAGATATTTGTACGAGTACATCTTTGATCTTAAACCACAAAATTCTTCTAATATCTCGCTATTTAGTTCGTCTTTGAATTTCCCTATTACCTTCTTATTTTTAGTAGTGAAACATTCATGATCTTTTGGATAATCGCTCGTATCAAAGTCCTCTATATTTTCTTTAATAATTTTAAAAGGATCTCGTTTCAATTCTAGGAAATAACTGTCTGTATCCATGTAAACACAGATTCAAATCTGGATCAAACTTCTTTAATTTGTTGTAATAAAACTCGTACATTAGCAATTTTGAGAGGTCGAGAACTGAAAATCCTATGTAAATCGGTTTGTTAAATTTAACCTTTTGTTTGTACATGTGACTCGCTATACAGTTGTCGTCAAAGATATTGAAACATTTGAAATTCGTTTTCTTAGCTTGTTTCATTGAAAATTCTTCGTTTCCTAGTTTAATATCACATCTATTTCTTACATTTTCCATCGATTTTCCAAAAACCGAGTTGTTCATAAGCTTATAAAAGTCCTTCTCAAAGTCACTTATAGCCTTGGTTCTCATACTAGTATTAAAATCGATATATTCTTTCATGAAAGGTTTCTGATCAAACGCAATAACCCTATTCACATGTTTTAAAATCATACCTTGTTCTAGATAGAATTTCAAATTTCTAGAATGAACAACATATTCTGTTTTGTTTAAAAGAGTTGTGCAAAGTTTGTTGTTATAATGTTTCTGGAGCAAGAGGTAAATCTTTGTGATGTTCATGCAAATTTGTTGGATATTCAAGATCAACTTCTAAAATATATCCATAATCTTCGTCGCCAGTGAGTTTCCAAAATTGTTTCTTTCCATTCTGCTGTTGTATACGTTTTAGGATCCATCCACTTGATTTCGTTATATGGTAAAATTTTGCATAAGTCCATACCCATAAAGGTTGTTTGCATCGAACGTACAACAGATAGTTTTCGGGCTTTGTCTTATCAAAATCTTTCAAATATTTGTTATTTGCTTTCACATATCGTTTAATACATTGAGAAATGCCTCCGCGAATACCTTTTTCGATCATCAAATACATATTATAATCACTAATTAATTGTAATTCTATATTCGTTAATTTTAACATAGCATCCCATGCAAGACTGGGAGCTGTTAGATAGTGTGCTGGATCAAGTTTATAGCAATTCAAACAAATATTCCTAAAATTTTCAAAGATATCAGCGAGCAATAGAACATCTTGAATGTTATAGAGATCGGAGTAATTTCCTAGATTTTTTACTTTTAATTTGTTCCATACATTTAAGTAGTGTTGAAAATCTTTCTCAGATATGCTCTCATCTGTCAAAAGTGAATAGAAATCTTGAATTCTCAATTCTTCTGTGTAATCAAGTTTTTCAATACTGTCGATAAATTCATAGGGAAAATATTCCTTTTCCAGATAGAATTTTAAAGATTTCTTCTTCGTCATTTGGTTGTCTATCTAGAATTGCGTTCAGACCATCTTGTATAAAATGATTTGTATGTTTGAAATCATCTTTTTTGAGGTTTTTTAGCTAACTTTTCTATAGACGATGCCATAAATCTGAACGTATCTACGAAAGAAAACTTGATGAACTTTCTTGGTTTATCATCTTCAAACTCATACCCATATCCTGAATTTACTGAATAATTTATATATTTCTCATCGGTGTTTGCGATCAAATCAACATTACCATACTGTTTTGCCAACTCTTTTACGTACAAATGAGTATCATAACATGACATATTGTGACAGAAAACTGGAATATTCTGAGGAAATTTGAGATTCAAGTTACAAGATAAATGAGCTGAACCTCTAAATTTACCTGTTAAGACAATGATCTCGTACTTTTTTTCTTGTTTGATTATCAAAACCCTCACATTCACAAATATGGCAAAGATTTGAATTTTGATATGCAATTTCTTCTTCTTCGGTCAATTTCATAGGTATTTTATTCTTAGAATTATACTTTTTAGCTATGTATTTCGATAATTTATTAAGTTCTTCAAACAATTTTGCAGGAACATTTGGCAAATCTTCTTCATTTTTTGCTCGATAACATATCGGCTTGTACATACGATTGGTCACATTAGACACTAAGTATAGAGTAAAACCATATGGAATGTGCTTCTGAATCTTGGTTGTGATCGATTTTTGCGGATTGTTTTTTGCATGTGGGAATCTTCTCTAATATGCTTTCAAAATCCATATAAATAACGTACGGATGGCTAAACTTCTTTTGATAATTAGTGAATTTAGTTGTTTTGACCAGGAAACGGCATAACTGGTTTACAAACTTCATGTTGCTTACAAATTTCTAAATGGTCTGTTAAATCTCCAGATTTGTAGAAATGGCTTAAACATCTTCTGCATAGAAATTTTTTATTTTTACACTTAGATAACTGAGAAAATACAAGTTTGTTTAAATCTGTTATCAAAACATAATTGAGATTTTTCATCTTGTTTTACATACAATAAATTAGATTTCTAATTTGGCGTCATAAACTTCTGAAATTTGCAACGGAACAATATTGAGTTTTTCATCAAAACTATAGACATTTACAGACATTTTCGGATAATTATACTTTGCTTTACTGCTTCGTTTTTTCAAATAATTGTATATCTTTTAAAGACATAGGATAGTCGAACCCAGAAAATATCTCGTCATTTACAAATTTTTCATATTGTTTTTGATCTTTCGCAGTCTCTTTCGGGTTTTTCAATAGCACATCGGATAGAATAAATAAAGCAATAATCATCTTTATTTTTGATATTTATACAAGCTTTCTTATCTTTGATTTTTCTTTGGTAAATCGATATATGATCCTGCGTTCATAAATTCGTGTTTATTAAGGCTCAAAATCAGTTGTTTACAGCGTTTTAATGTCCATCCAGAACCTCGATTTGGATGATTTGTCTGTTCTCGATGTGTTAATTTATTAAATTGCTTAGTAATAAAGTCGTTTATGTAATAACTCTCAAACATAACTTCCACTTTCTCAAGTGTTTTCCTGTCCGAGATTTTCTCACGATAATATGAAAGACCAAAGTTTGAAATGAGTGTACTAAATAAATTAAGTAAACTCAAAGCATGTTGTAAAATCCCAGCAGAAGGCAAACAATAGGGCCTACTTCCGGTACTGATAATAAAGCGATAAGATTATATTTATTTCCCAGCAACTATACTACCGCACCATCAGTTAACTTACCTTTTTAAATCTTGGTTAAGAGGATATAACTAATGTAAGCTTTATTACTATTATAGAGAGAAGTAATATATAACTTGTACTTACTAATATTGTAGCATGTTGTAGCTCTGAAAATAACATACTGAATTGCAGACATTTATGAAACATAGGGATAACGGACAAAAATATATGGTATTCACCAGTATAATATAACTTTACCCAACTTTAACTGACTACAACCCCATCCTGGAACCAAAATATAATATGAACTGATTTTGCTAGTGGTTTTAAAATTATATCGAATGAATAAAAGTTATAATTTTGATCAATATTAATCTAAAATAAAGTTTTATTGGCCTAATAGATACGATTAAATATACTTCAATGAGAGCTATAATTTTGAATGTTTTCAATCAAACAGAATAGTATGAAAATACAATATTGTGGCTTGATATTGCCGTTAAAACATACCTCCCAATTTATATGTGAAATTACTCCTGTAAATGGTATTAACTGTTATAAATCATTAAAGATCGATTTTGTAAACACGGAAACTCTAAAATAATCTAGTATGGTTTGAATTAAAGAGACCTTATTGGCTGCTAATGTAATAAACGTATCATCAATGTATAAATTAATAAATAGTAATAAATGTATCACTAGTTAATTAGTAAAACTAGAAAACCAGCCATCTATTATCCAATATCTATTATAATAAGATGATGATTACTGTTGTAATAAGATTAAATTATATAAAATTTAGTGTTTCTAAATAATTAAATGTTATTTATTGCTAGATATATATACAACCGTCTACATTCTACGTGAATTTTGTGCAAGCGAATATATGAAGTTAGGTGTTGATTGTAAATGGGAATATTTAAAAATACCTTT
The DNA here is from genome assembly GCF_021130785.1 of Homalodisca vitripennis. Classification (NCBI taxonomy): domain Eukaryota; kingdom Metazoa; phylum Arthropoda; class Insecta; order Hemiptera; family Cicadellidae; genus Homalodisca; species Homalodisca vitripennis. The sequence goes on from NW_025778006.1 coordinate 28,317, forward strand.
CCTTGTCATTTCACTATTATACCTTAATGTATGTTTTCCTTGTTAGGGATACCTTTGTTATTTGTGTGCTTATTTATATATTCGTGTATCCGACCTTTAATCGTAAAGTGGATCTATTTTTTTTATATAACGGAGCTATTTTTGGATATCGCATAAGCAAGTTATGATCCAGCTGGACGACCATCCCCAAAATTTTTCGCCGTATATTACGCACCTTAGCTTTGCGGGAACATGGGCAATGTCACACACTAATTTAAAATATACTACCTCATTACTAAAAATACTACAATACTTCGCCACACGACACGTCAAAATCCTATCATATTCCAATTAATTCCTAATTTAAGAATATGTGAATATTTGTAAATACGCGCATGTGTATTCCGAGCACTTTCCACATAAATTAATCCTTACCAAATTCTCCACCCTGACAATGGCCATTGGATAACTGAAAGCTATACATACCATGTGAAGAAACAGTGTTGTCACTGCAATTGCAAATGAAGTCATCAGATCAAGAACGGCAACATCTAAAGAAGAGACGTACCCACAGTGTAAGCACCAAAACACATTACCTCAAAAAACTCTCGTCTCTGGAAGAAGACACTATCTTCACTAGAAGTATCGCTAAAACCCACAGGACTGTATACGCACATCGACTGCAAGCAGAACAAAGACAACCTATAAGGTCGCCAAAAACCAGGCGTGTAAACCACTCTCTCCGCACGGAATCCACATGCAATTTTATTTTTCAGGATGACCAGAATTCAATCCTAATCCCTCACATACACTACACATCACATAACAACTTTCTGATTGTATCGAACTCTTTCCTGTTCGGGGGGGTGGGTGTGTGACATTTTCCCGTTGTTTTAGAATTTATACAAAATATTAACGGTAGGTGCGATCGCCTATTCGGTCATTACTTGAAGGGTGACTAGTACAAGAGTGGACCAACAGTTGGATTTTTGTTCCATCATTATTATCAATACGTAATTGGTCCTCCTGTCGTCACCCGCTCTTCGATTGGTGGAGAGCACCCAAAATTTTTGGATATTCCAAATTGAAATTTTTATTAACTATATGTTTCTTCCTTCCCACTTCCTCTCCATTTTTTTCCTTTAGGGGGTGAGATTGTGGTGACTGCCCACCACATTTATCAGACCGCCGAATCAACGATTAGAACCGGTCTTTCTGATAAGCCGCGTGCGGATGGAGGACCGGTGGTCTGATAAGGAGGAGTCTAGATTGAGTCAGGGACCAGTGAGGACGTCTGATCGGCGAGTGGCGGTGACGGAAATATTACCTGTCGCAAGTCTTATTTTTATTATTTATTTTAAGAATTGTGTGTCACACTATGGATTGATTTAATAATCAGGGGGGGGGTTAGGTGCCGGAAAATTATAGGGGGGTCATTGTAAATTATAAATTGTTAGTATGTTGGGACGGGTTTGGTCGTGATGGGAGGTCGCGTGTCGGTGTGTGTAAATTGGTGTCGGTAAGTGTAAATTATATTTGGCGTTATTAAATTGTTTTACGATTTTACTTTTACTGTTTGGTGCTTAAATTATAACTTAAAATTCTTATCAAAGCTGGCAGGAGAATATTGTGTAATTACGATTATGGTCGCTCCACGGTCTTCATCGTGCAGGCGGGTACAAGCCTAGTCCTGCACGGTGACACGTTGCTTCCAAGAAACCCATACAAATCGTCACAGATTTCGTCTGCTTTTATAGTAAAGTACATTGGGCAAGTTTGTGTTTCACCGTTCACTAAAGTACGTTCGTATTCGCATTCTAAAGAGAGATAGCCCTTCATATTTTTAACGGTTTCTTGAAATTTTTCGATTAAACTTTTAATTTCTGGACGCAAAATAGAAAGATATTTGTAAATTGACATGAAATTTTCATTTAAATTCGTTAAAATGTATTGCTTGAAAAGACCATGGATAGAGGATAAAACTTCGACATCAATGATATTTTCTGGTTTCTCATTAAGCGTTTTGTCAATTTCTTCGATCATTTCAGACTTAGTTTTATCGTTTGTTTCAATGGACAATTTCTCAGCGATTGATTGAATTTTTTCATCTTTAAATAGATTGAGATCTTTTTTACTTTCCTTAAAATTTTTCTTTAGTTTCACGCAATTTTTCTATATTGTACATCTTCTCGTGACCATCGATTTGATTATCTTTAGCCCAAGTCCTCAAATAATTCAATTCTTTATTATAAATTTCTTTGTTTTTTAGATGATTTTTCGAATTGTAATGTCGAGTAAAGTGATGTTCGAAAATGTCTTTTTTTGCAGTACGGGCAGGATATCTTTTTCCTCTCCATTTAAATAGGGAAAATTTGAATGTGCCAAGTTTTACTATTTAGTAAAATATCTTTTTATTAAGCTGAAAAATAGCAATAATTCAGTAGATTTCTAAGGATTTTTATCAAAATTTGATAAAAATCAGCACAATTTATGGTTGAACAGCCTTTGATTCTTCTATTTAAAGAAGAAAAATTTGTTTAACTAACACTTTGAAAAGTGGAGAATTTTACTAGAATTTTACACAAATCAGCACAAATTGTAGTAAAACAGCTGTAGATTCTTCTATTTATTATAGAAAAATCTGTAAACTAAGACTTAAAATTATTGAAAAAATAGTATAGTTTATAGTAATAAAAGTACTTTTATTACTATATTGGTTTGTAGGGGGTAATTTAAATTCTATAATACTATTTTTTCAATATTTTTTTCTTTAACTTTTCCAAGATTTTTCATTAAGATTTAAATATATTTACAACAGAATTTTCGAGAAATATCGTTCACATTATCAACTTTAAAGCTAAAAATTCGCAATAATTAGAGAAATTCAGTAGATTTTCAGGATTTTTTAAAAAACTCTAGTATGTATGCACCTTAAGAGCTGTGGTTTTGACCCTAAAAACACGTTTTTAGGGTCAAAACCCCGGTTTTTTTGTGTATTTTGGAAGTATAGTTTTGATTTTTCACCTTAAAAGTGTAGAAGTATTAATTTTTTTTCTATGTAAATGGCGCTGTTACAAGAGTTGAATAAGGTTGGTGATTTAAAGTTCAAAGAATACAAGAGATTAATAGAATTAGAAGAAAATAAGAAATACAAAATTTTGAATCTGGAGAAAATGAAAGATAAATTCGGGTTTACAATAATTGCAGAGTTGGAAGATTGTAAAGTACACTTGCCGAACAGATTTTTGACTGTTTTGGATGAAAAAAAGATTAAAGAATTGAATAAAAATGAAAAATTACACTTGGTTGTTACTGGAAAGAAGACTATTAAAGATAAAGACTGTGTTACAATTAAACTTTGTAGAATAAAGATTTCGAAGATTTCTGGATTTTTTCATTAAAACAGCTTATAAATGTAGAAGCCTACAATGAACAGTAAAACAGCTATAGATTCGGTTATTTTCCATTCGTGGTTTCCTGTTAGATTTCTTAGATTTGTTTATGGTTCAATGGACAGTATTTTACATTGATTTTCTGACTGTCCCAAAAGTGCGCTAGAACCCTTACATTCATATCTACTTATATATATGTACTGAACGTTGTTATTTGACATGTTATATTATATAACTTTATATATGTTATATTATATAACTGTTATGTTATATAACTCTTGTAAAATCATACCACAAGTAGTTTTAAATTTCATTTTTTATTATTGATATATATATATGTACTGAACGTTGTTATTTGACATGTTATATTATATAACTTTATATATGTTATATTATATAACTGTTATGTTATATTACCTGTACTGGTAAAAACAAGCTGATTTGAACTGGTACAAATGTTTTCATGTTGCTTTTTTTGCTTCCATTTGGATTTTTCAGGTGGGAATTGTAAGTAGTTGTATCACATGTTTTCCTTTTTTTTCTTTAATCCTGAAGTTGGCAATTGACATTATAATGTCGATCCAAATCAGTTCTGTAGTGACGACGACATTATAATGTCGATCTGACACGCAAGTGTTCTGACAGTTCGTATAGTATGAAAAATCAACATTACCACCACTATTCATATACTATTTCAAACAGAAAAAATCGCTGATTCCAATGGTAAAATTTGTTTTGGCAACAGTGATGTCACAGTGACATCATCGAGCTTTCCAGAGATATCGTTTTCACCTAGCCATTTTGAAAATAGGACACATTTAGTGTAAAAGTTATATTTTTTGCTAATTTTTGAAAATTATAGTAACTAATTTAGGTACGTTCCACAACTTTTAAAAAATTAAAAATGAGAAAAATTATAGTTTTTACATTTTTTTTTAATTATTTATGCATATTTTTATACCATGATTATCTCCACTATCCTCTGAAAACAATAGTATATTACACATGTAGGTTTATAATATAAATTTATGTTTTACAACATTTTTAAGGTCCAGGTGCAAAACAATAAAAAATGGCCTGCCACCTGGAGGGAAAATGATCACCAGTTCTAGGGTTAAACATATTGGATATGATAAAAAAGATTCTTCCCAATTTTGTTTCCATGTTATTACGAGGAAACATGCTTTATTATTGTTGTATCACCAAACTAAATTGAAAATACTTCTGATCAATCTAACATGAGACAATTAACAGTTTAGAAAAAAATTCTAAAACTTATCTTTAAATGTTTGTTAAGTTTGTTATTTAGTCAGTCAAATTGCATAACATTGTACAAGAAAATATAATTTTTAAAGTAAGAATCTGTTTTAGTAATCACAGGTTTGTAGAAATAGTGAAAAAGAACATTAAAAAAATATAATTTTTATTTAATATTGTACTTAACTTTACCTTGAAACCGCTATGTTGAAATCTAAGGCTTTTGCAGCATACTTGTGTTTGTAAGACCTTTCAGTATTAGGAAAATATAAATATAAATAGTAAATATAAACACAAAGAGTTTTGATCACACTATATATGAGTCCGACAGTTTGCATGTCCCCGGCAGGCGGTGCGAGGAGACAAACGCACTACGGCAGCAGGCGGTGTCAGTGCTAGCACCGCTCACACTCTGGACGCCTGCACGGAATATCTGCACGATATCGCCTTGCGGACGTTGGAGAGAGAGCTATTGGTGATCCAGAAACTGAAGGACATCAAGTCTGCATCTACAGCTTGGTGCTCAACAACATCTACACTCTGGTCATCAACTACACAGACGCCACCTCTGTCTGCAGGTACATTGCTGAAAATCTAATGTATTTTATTACAATTCACTTTATTTAGTTGGCCCTTTTAGTGCCAACTCAATTTATGGAGGATTCCTTAATTCATTTTTTCCTGGCACAAAATATTTACTAAAGCTGAAATTCAGTTATTTTCTTATATAATATATATCTAACTTATTTAAAAAATATCTTAATTATTTTTTAAATTGAGAACAGCTGTTTTTTATCGTATTGAGTCTAACGTTGATGATTAAATTATTGTAAATAAAGATTTTTTATACCGTTTTAAGATCTTACAATTGTAAATATGCTATTCATAATAATTAAACATGAAACAGTGGCTAATAAACGCAAGTGTGTAGGTTCATCAGTGTTAAAAGTTTAAGATAAAAAGAATCAAGTAAAATGTTTTATCACAACTTTATTAATTGTTAGTAGACAAAATTTACTATTGATGAAATAATTCATCCGTTTCATACTTTGATCCTTTTGCGGTCAAAGTAAAGGAGTGCTTTAATAGCTATTTACACAATATTTGTAAGTTTTAGAATTATAATTAAATTAATGAATTATGAGGCCAGAAGACATGTTTGAAAATTGTGTTCTGTGCTATTTCCTTAAGGCATATTACTTTTATATATATGCTATTATTAATTTTATTGTTTTTATTACCAAAACAAATTAATCAATATTTACTTTAATTATTCTACTAATATTAGTGTTTTAGTTTGTCAATACTGATTAATAATTGTGTTTTTAATATATATTCAGAGTAAATTTTAAATCATGTAGCAGTATTTTAAGATTTGTAAAAAAATCCCACTTCATAGTGTATAAATAATCTATTATTTTAAGATACTGTATCTACTTTTAAGATAATTAGTTACAAACACTTCCATGTTTTATGTATAAGATTATATTCACCGATAGTTAAGCCTTGTCTTTGAAACTATACACAACAAACAATGTTTCAAACTCAGTGCGACCAAACGCAGGGTTAATACTCCCTGTTTTGACTATAACCCCATGTTGCAGTGATGCTGTCAACGAGAAGCTACTGCAGGAGTTAGTGTCTCACCTGGATGGAGAGTCTGCTGGAAAAGCCGGCTGGCAGGCAAGCCTTAGACCAGTTCTTTGAGAGTTCCACCAAACATGATCTTCTTCAGATCCTCTTATCTATCGCGAGCCCTCGGACTTGCAAGTCCTCCATGTACAGCACCAAAGTACTGCAGTTCTTCAATAAACTTTTCAACATCGGTAAGTTCGTTGTAATGAAAAAACTTTTAAGATAATTTTGTTGAGTAGGAGTTAAAGGTGCCCTGCTTATTATGGAACCATAAAGGTTTTCAAACTCTCGAAAAAATCAGGGTAACCAAGAATTAAAACATCTTAAAAGCATTGGTTTTTTGAATCTTATTTGTGATTCACTTTTTTTTAGAAGGTAAATCCTTATAGAAATGTAGAGAGTTTCATAAACTATGTCAAGCTCTAACTATTGATAAAGAGAGTCACTTCAATCCTTACATGAATGTATAAAATCATATCTCAATTACAATCCATTTATAAACCTTCCGAAATACGGTTTAGTTGATGACAGGTTTTCAGAAAATAAAAATAAAACTAAATCAATATTTTTTTAAATCCCACTAATATTATAAATTCGAAAGTATTTGGATACTTGGAGGTTTTGTCCTCGAATCACGCTGAAACTGCTATACGGATTGTGCTGAAATTTGGAACAGGTGTAGCTTTTTGGTCTGAATTAACATTTAGAATGCTTTTTACCACCCATAACACATTCATTTCACCAAATAAAGTCGAATTCAAATTGAAAAATTAGTTTGTTTACATTCGAATGTTATGATAAGAACGAAACGTATTTCGACAGCTGTTGACAGCTATAGTCCGACAACTTTCTGAAACATCTGTTTATATTTGAATTTTATCAATAATAAGTAAACAGTGCTTGATCGGTAGTGTAATGTAGATAGTAAATAAAACATTAATATATAAATTTTACTCCAGATTGCGCCAGTGACGAATTAAAATCATCTAAGGCATTAAATACTGTTATAAAACTAACCTTAATGAAGAAAGTTATGAATGTTTTCACATAAGTTACTTTAAACTGGTGGACTTCCTTGACATTATGATGTTACATTTTAACAATGGCTAATGGAAAAACAGAGAAATGAATACTAACATGCCTCAAACAATTCATTCTTTCCCTGGCTACAGTCCAAAAAACAAGTGTAACGCAAAACTTTAATAACGATTATTTTGGAAAGTAGCAAAACCTTAATAAGAATTTTCCCTCTTATACCGAAAGTACATAGTAAGTAGGTAGGACTCTTCCCTAGGTCGTAATTAGGCTTTTAAGTCCTACTTATGTGTGTATTTTCTTCATCAGGACAAGGTAAACTCAACTATGTCAACACCATTTTGACCAAAGTAGATTTCCAAGAACTAGATAATCAAACATATATAAAATTTGATCGAGGCAATATGGTAAGCTAAACTGTGACATAGTAGGTAAGTGAATTTAAATGGTCTTAAGTAGGCACTATTTAACCGAAGTAGGCATCTCGGTCCTACGTAAGTATATATATATATATATATATATATTTCTTCTTCGTCAGAACAACAAGGCAAACTCTACTACAGTACTGGAAATATCTTATACCTGAAATATATGAAAAGGACTGGAAATATACGCTTTTTGACCGAAGTAAGTTTCCGAGACGTTATGTATATAATTAATTAGAACCAGAAATGCTCCTACACGTGCCAAACATGATAATATCTACCTGATGTATGCCTACTTTACGTTTTAAAATTTTTATAGGACACCCATTGTACGGGGCAGAAGTTAAAAATTAATAATCGGAGGACCAATTATGAAAATAAAAAATAAAACAATGTGCAGAATGGCGGGAAAGTGGGCAGGTAACAAGAGGTGAGAGGAGAATACAACACAAGTGATGGAGTTTTAACAGTACCTTGGAAAACTCGCTGTGTGTAGAGATCCACAGGGGGAAGCAGCAACGACAGGAGGAGTGCTTAGGCGCGACGTAATTGGCGCGTAGCGAACGGGCGTCACCGCTGGCGGCCCGCGGTAGCTTGGGTTTTAGATAGAAACGACGAATAATCCGCACTGGACACTGTCTTCTCCACTAATACCCTGAAATTACCTCCAAAGGAGTGTGGGAGGAGGATGGTAATGCACATTAAAGAAAAACACTTGAAAACAAAGTCAATACGAAAGGGTCGAGCACAAAGAGTGACCCACGAACTGTAGAGCTACATGGTCTCCGGCCGATGATTCCACTCAGAATGCCGGGAAGCGGCTCGCTCCAGGGGACGCTATCGCCCTGGTTGGTTAGAGGGGTATCTGCTATTCGCCGAACGGGCAGCAGTCGCAAAGCGGAAGAGCGCCCAGAATACTTCAAGGACAGGACCCTTTAAGATATCAGGGGGTGTGGCGCTGATTGGAACAGCGGACGACTGATTTGGGACCACGCTCCCTCTCTCTCTTATACCTAAATGCGTCTGGGCTAGATTATGCTTATCTATATTAAATTAAATATTGAACATACCGGCGGCTTTGAATCATCAGGATTCAACAAATCAAAGTGGCATGATCGAGAAAGAACATGAGAAATAAAGCTAAAGACTAACATCTTAAACTAGGTCTTAACTATCTATCCTAAAGTGTTGAGATAGACTTAAGCTATTGGTGACAAGAACGGCAGCAGGAACACTTTGACTGCCGGGCGTGTGAAGGTACCTTGGGGGGTCTTGAGTTCTACCACACGCACTACACTGTCACGTCCAGGGAAAAGCTTAGTTATTCTAGCGAGGGGCCAACACAGCGAGGGAGAGTCTTGTTGGACCAATACTAGATCGCCAACTTGTAAATTTCGGGAGGGCCGCTCCCACTTAAGTCTTTGCTGGAGGGAATGGAGGTACTCCCTGCTCCAGCGTTTCCACACTCGCTGGGAGAGAAAGCCTGCACTAGCTGCCAATGAGCCAGCCTGTTATCCGGCAAATCTGCAAGGTTGCGTTCGGGCACCGCCACTAGCGGCGCTCCAATCAGGAAGTGCCCCGGAGTGAGAGGTTGTAAATCGTTGGGGTCACTGGAGAGCGCAGTAAGCGGGCGGGAATTCAACATTGCTTCCACCTGGCAAGTGAGGGTGGTAAATTGGGCAAGAGTGGGAACATAGGTGCCCAGAACTCTTTTCAAGTGAAATTTGGCGCTCTTAATGGCGCTTTCCCAGAGGCCGCCATGGTGGGGAGCTGCAGGGGGGTTAAAATGAAAGTTAATTTTCTGGCCGAGGGAAAATTGGTGAATTTGGAGCTTGCCAGAGGAAGTGATTAGTTGCTGTAAAGAGTTTCTCGCACCAACAAAGTTTGTACCACAGTCACTATAGATGTCGGTACATAGGCCTCTACGTGAAACAAAACGTGTGAGTGCGGCTATAAATGCGTCCGTGGACAGATCAGTGGCGACTTCTATATGTACAGACTTAGTCACTAGGCACACAAAGAGACAGATGTAAGCTTTAGTGTGTCGGATAGAGCGGAGGTTGTGAATCTTGACGTTGAAGGGACCACCATAGTCAATGCCTGTCGACAAGAAAGGTCGAGCGGGAATTATGCGGGCTTTGGGTAGATCACCCATGAGAGGTAACAAAGGCTTGGGTCTTTGTTTAAAGCAAGGGAGGCATTGAAAAATGCGCGAGCGCACCACACTACGAGCAGAGAGAATCCAGACATGCTGGGCTAAAAGGGACATGGTTAATTGAACCCCTGAATGTAAGTTTTGTAGGTGAGTGTGGTCTATTAGTAAGTTAACAACATGGTGAGATTTAGGCAAAATACAGGGGTGGCGCACTTCTTCCGTCAAGTCAGCAAGCTTTAGTCGACCACCAACACGGAGGAGTCCTTCAGCATCAATGAAGGGAGCAAGGCGCTGTAGCTTGATGGAGCAGTTCTTGTTGTCTCGAAGGGCTGCCAGGTCATCAGGAAAAGATTCTCGTTGAACTAATTGGAAGAGGCGAAGTTGAGCAGCTCGCACCTCGACGACAGAAAGAGGACCCACATGATGTTCTTGCCGGCGGCTATGAGAGACGAACCGGAGGAGATACGCCAACACATGGAGCAGCTTGGTCCAGGAGGAGAAACGAGTGAGTAGATCCCAAGGAGGCTGGGAGGCTGCAACGAAGACGGACAGCGGAACGGGCTTCAACTCGTCCAAGGAAGAATCATCGAGCGGAGAAAAACTGGAAGTGGGCCAATCTGGAGGAGGTAGTTGCAGCCACAAGGGTCCGTGCCACCAAAGAGTGTGATGAACAAGTTCCGAAGGGAGGATCCCACGAGAAGCACAGTCTGCAGGGTTGTCAGCACTAGACACATGACGCCAAGAAGAGGGAGGAATGAGCTCTTGGATTTGAGCTACACGATTCGCTACATACGTTTTGAGGCGGTAAGGGAGAGTATGTATCCAGGACAGAGTCACAGTCGAATCACACCACAAAGTTGTAGAGTCAATACTTAATACACTGGAATACTGAGACTGTACATAATGAACTAAATTAGCCAGGAGGTGAGCCGCGCACAAACTCTAATCGCGGCAAAGTTACTCGTATTTAGCGGGGCAGCACGAGTTTTTGAAATTATTTGGGTCACACTCACTTCACTATCAGTGTTTATGCACCTTATATACACAACAGCGGCGTAACCGGTCTCGGATGCGTCCGAGAAACCATGTAGTTCACATGAGCTAGAGGGGGTGGCCATTATCGGCCGAGGGATCGACACTTCAACAATGTTTTTTTAAGTCGATCACAAAGTCTCGCCATTTTAGCGCGAGGTCCGGAGACAAGGGTTCATCCCAAGATACACCGGAAGTCCACAACACTTGCATGAAGCGCTTTGCTATCATTATGCAAGGGGACAAAAAACCGCACGGGTCGTAAATCCGAGCGATCAGACTTAGCACTTTCCGCTTAGTCGGGGCATCACATGTGAAGTTGAGGTTATATTTAAAACAGTCTGTCACAGGTGACCAATGGATACCTAAGATGGAGAACAGAGGGGTCCGACGAAGGTTGAAGAAACACAGGGGATTCTTGATGAGAGGCAGGCAATGGTTGAAGTAATTTTGGGCAATTAGAAACCCATTTCCTCAGTTCAAAGCCGCCTAAGCGGAGAAGCTCGATCAGCTGATGTTGAAGTTGGAGAGCTTCGTCTTCAGTGGACGCTCCGGCTATCAAATCGTCCACATAGCTATGGTGTTTCAGAATGTGAGCTGCCTGAGGGAAATTGGAACCTTCATCTTGTGTCAATTGTCGGAGAGTTTTTATGGCGAGGTAGGGTGAACAGTTCATACCATATGTCACCGTGGTCAGCTGGTAAGTAGAGAGCGGAAGGGAGGGGTTTTCACGCCAAAGGATGAGCTGAAACCTTTGGTCGTCTGGATGAATCTTAATTTGGCGGTACATCTGCCGGATGTCGCACGAAAAAACAAAATTTTTCAGCCGGAAGTGGAGAAGGATATCACAAATATTATTTTGTAACTTTGGACCGGTGAGAAGTACGTCGTTGAGGGATAGGCCTGAGCCGGTCTTGGCACTGGCGTCAAAAACAACACGAAGCTTGGTAGTGCTACTATACTCTTTCACTACCCCATGATGTGGGAGAAAATAATGCGGAGCAGATAAATCAGGATGGGGAAGACATTTCATGTGTCCGAGCGCCTCGTACTCGGGTCCATGAACTCGATATAGAGCGCCTTCGGGGGGAGTTATTTCTGGCGTGGATCCGCCTCTCCATAGACTCCAGGCGATGAGCGGCGGTTGACCTTGACGTTCCCAATTTAGTGTGGGCGAGGTTGTCAACAAAGGGAAGCTTGACTACATAGCGACCTTCCGAGTCACGTGTATGCGATGTCTCAAACAGTTTATCACACGCGATTTCTTCTTCCGATTTTTTACTACAGATCGGAAGTTTCTTCCTGTGTCCAAAATCGTTTGAAGGGAGGAGTGGAGGTCAGTATCTGTGGTCGAGAGGAGAGAGATGGCGAGATTAGAGGTTCTTTGCGCGGTAGAGAGACACGGCGCACTTCCAACAATCACATATCCAAAAATAGTGCCAAGAGCAGAAGGCATATTCGCCCCGAGAGAGTGTCGCTCATTGGTAAGCAGTTGAGGGAAGAGAGAGTTGCCGATGAGGACATCGATTGGACCAGGCTTGCCAAAGGTCGGGTCCGCGAGAACAAAAGATTTTGTTCGCATGAGTACTTCCGGGTTAAGTTCTACCCGCGGAAGTTCGAGAGAGATTTTTTCCAGTACATGGAAGGAATGGTTTTGGGCAATTAAGTGTCCCGATAATGTTTCAAGATTGAGATCTAGTGACCCTCTGGTGTTAGTCATGTTTTGGGCTAACCCAATGACAGTGAGGTTAGAAGGCTGGCGACGTGAGCCTAACAGCTGAGCAGCACGCTCAGAAACAAAGTCGGACATACTGCCAGAATCCAATAAGGCGCGGAAAATATATGACTGGCCATTGTGGGCAGTGAGTTTGACCAGTGCTGTACAGAGCAGCACGGTGCTTGTTTCAGTGAGAGAGGTGGAGCGCGCGGCACAAGTCAGTGTTGTGTTGACAGCTAGCGGGGGGGGGGGGTAGAGGCGCAGTGGCGGAAGAGCTAGGCCTATCGGCGCTGTTATTAAAGTGCAGAAGCGAATGGTGTTTCCTGTGGCAAGTCGAACATGTGTTCTTGGATCTGCACTCTTTAATCGGATGATTTCCCAAGCATGAAATGCACCGCTGGTTACCTTTAACGAGGTTGTACCGCTCATTAGGAGACTTGTCCTTAAACAGAGGACATTGGTAAATTTTGTGCCCAGATTTCCGGCAACAAAAACAAAGAGCTTCGTAGTTTGAATTAATTTTAGCGTCAGTAGCTAACAAATTCATTTGCTTGGGGGAGGCGAACTGAACACGCTTTTCAACCCTCGGTCTGGAAGAGGTAGACAGTATTTTCGTCTCAGAGTGGGGTGTGAAGGCTAGCGTCTTCAATCTGGGAGCATTCCAGATTTAAAAATGTTATAATCTCCGTGACCTTGGGGAGGGAATGCGGAGAGCGGCGCCAGGCTCTCTTTGGGACTCACGATACTGTTCCAATTTCTGGACAGTTTTGCTGTCAAGTTTGCGCAACAAGTGAGCTGACAATAGAGGATTATCAGAGGCGATATCACAGTCCAGGGCTTTCAAGGACTCTGAATGTTCATAAAATGTTGTTATGAACGCTCTAAGTTGTTTAGCATTGTTGCTAGCGACTGCGGGCATGTCAAGTATATAATTTAGATGGAGAGTAGTGAGGCGGCGTATGTTATGATATCTGTCCCGCAACAACTGATAAGCAATGAGGTAATTGGCGGGGGTGAGATTGAGCGACTTCACTAAGTTCAGAGGTTCGCCTTCCAATATGCTCAGTAAATACTGGAACTTAGCGACGTTAGAGAGTGAAGCACTGCGGTGTGTACTGTAGTGTCAAACAGGTTGATAAATGAAATCCATTTCATAGGAGAACCATCAAACGTCTGTAAGTTTAATTTAGGCAACTTGACTCCAGTTACCGTCGTGGGGAACAACGCGGGATGTGATGAGGACGCGGGAGTTGTGGGTTCAGTGACAAGATGAACCTCGATCAAGCTAGAAATAGCGACATATAGGTCGTTAACCTCATCCTGATCTTTGGAAAGAGTATCTTGATCCGCTGCTTCACTGTCACCTTCGATGACACGTTGAAGGTTAAGTTCAAAGTCCGCGCGTTTCTTCTTTAGTTCCGCGAACACTGTGTTTAATTGTCTGATTTGAACTGGTGTCAAAGGTGGAGCGCTGGTAGTGATTTTCGTGACGGTTTCGTTAAGAGAAGCAAAACGAGATTTGATAAGATCTGTTGATTTACGATAAGTTTCGTATTTGAATTCCTTGGGAGCCATTGTGATATCGAAAGGGGCAAAGCAGTTTTACAAATGAGAATTACCAAAGGTTTCCCGATAGTGCCACAAAACAATAAAATGAGACAATTAACAAAGATAATTTAAAAAACAATGGAGGGATACCGTAATGTAAAACAAATCAATGTAAGCGAAAGGGGGGAACAAGTTAAGTTGAGATAAGACAAAATTAGATTACATTAAGTGCCGGTATGTCCACCTAAGCTACCTTAATAGCTAATCTAAGTACCAATGTTATGTAACCCTAAGGCGAGAAAATATTTTAAATGGAGCAATTATTAGTAAAAATAATATAAGAGAGACAGTGATAATTGTTATTAAACAATTAAGTAACCCGTGAGAGATATCCTAAGTTAATCAGGTTGATAAAGAGACACAATGTAGAGAACGGTGAATGAACCTTTTAAAATAAAATTGACAAAATACAATGGAGTGTAGAGAAATAAGTAGCTAATATGTAGGTTAGAGATAAGAAATGTTGCTTTCAATAATTTGGCAAGAGTACACCATAGAATTGACCTACAATCACCAATACTATCGATCAGAGAGTTAATCTAACACTTCTTAACATAATTTACGCTAGAACATGAAACAACAATGATATAATTGAAATGAAAAGGAGAGCAAATCAGTTCAAGTTAAATCTTAAATTGACATGAGAACTTAGAATGGCAATTAATTGGTTGCTTATTTAACAAGTAAATTACAATGGAACAAAGCGAAATGTTATTCAAATAGCAAATTGAATAGTGAGCAATATATTGCTTTAGAAACAATTACAAGGAACAATTAAATTTCCACTAGCACAAAGTTACGTTAATGGAATGGAGAATTATTGTGAGTTAATTAATACTATCAAAGAAAGAGTGGTCAATTAACTAAACCAGATATTGCCCTGTTGTTAACTAAATACATTACTAGTATATTACTAATGTGAGAGAGAGTATGGGTGGACTCGTGTCCGAGTCTCTATTCAGAGATATAAACAGAGTTCCGTTACGGCGAGAGAAATGCAGTATCAAAAACCGGTACAGCTGACTGCAGCGGAGGCCGTGCATTCAAGTATCGATCGGGCCATCAGCTGTTGAGGGGCGGTCGTAAAATTAGACTGCCTACGGACAATTACGTAATAGTTGTTGACGTCAACGATCCAGTTGCGCGAGAGAAGAAACAATGTTACCAGTACAACACGTTCGCAGCGCCACCATACAAGCCGGTAGCGTCGGTACGGCAGATTCAAAATGGCGTAACGACGCCTGTTACAATTAATTAATTACAACACAAATTACTGTAATCTACAGGACTGATTCACAATAATCCGGCCCGGAGGACCAAAAATGTACGGGGCAGAAGTTAAAAATTAATAATCGGAGGACCAATTATGAAAATAAAAATAAAACAATGTGCAGAATGGCGGGAAAGTGGGCAGGTAACAAGAGGTGAGAGGAGAATACAACACAAGTGATGGAGTTTTTAACAGTACCTTGGAAAACTCGCTGTGTGTAGAGATCCACAGGGGGAAGCAGCAACGACAGGAGTGCTTAGGCGCGACGTAATTGGCGCGTAGCGAACGGGCGTCACCGCTGGCGGCCGCGGTAGAACGACGAATAATCCGCACTGGACACTGTCTTCTCCACTAATACCCTGAAATTACCTCCAAAGGAGTGTGGGAGGAGGATGGTAATGCACATTAAGGGGAGGCGGGGTGGTACCCCAGAAAAATATTTTTTTCACATTTTTTTTTTATTTTTTTAAAATGTTAAGCGGCTTTTTCTGCACACAATGATATATAATACATGTATATTTGAAAATTGTAAACCTACAGAAAAAAAGTTTTAAAATATGCTTACATCATGTTTCAGGAAGAAATTTGTGACAGCGCTTGCGTTTATTCACACATGTACTATTATACATATGACCTTTTATTTTTGTGTGCTATAATTTGCTTTTGTTGTGTTGGCAGGCCTGAACTAACTTCTATTTCATCAGCTTTGAGTTCTGCTTCTGACTTTATACTGTTTGTTTATTGTTTTGCTTAGTGTTTTGGTGCTTTGTGAAGTGATATAGTGAGTGTTAGTTAGTAATTTATATTTATTATTGCTAACAAGATTGTTTATGTATAAATATGCCTCGTGTTAAAAGTAGTTATGCTAAACCCCGTAAAGGAGTTGGTGGTAGGAAAAGAAAAACCAGCCAGTCCTAACCCTAATGAGATGTCAAAAGATGAGTCTACCCCTAGGCCTGAAATGTCAACACAATCTCAGTCAAGCTCTTCAAAGAAAATAAACATAGATAAGTATGAGATGTTTAATTGTGATGAAAACTATGACAATGAAATTATTAACATGCAAATTTTATCAGATCAACTTTTTAGTTCATCACTTTGTAAAAATTGCAAGAAAAGTGGTTTACAAGTGCGTGCTGCTCAACATTTTGGCCTGGCTTTTGAGATGGAGATTTATTGTTGCCATTGTAAATATGTACATAAATTTAATAGTTCTAGGAATATTAATTTAGAAAAAAAGACTCTATTTGATGTAAATATTAGACTAGTGTATGGACTGAGGTCTATCGGGAAAGGTATGGCTGCAGGCAAAATGTTATGTGGCGTAATGAATCTTCCGCAACCTCCAACAAAACCGTTTCGATATAATAAATTTTTAAAAGACAAGGCTAAACAGGTAATGGATGAATCCATGAAAACTGCTGTGGATGAGGCTGTTGAGGAAAATAAAACCTTAGGTAAAGAACGAACGCGACTTAAAAGTAGGTATTGATGGCACTTGGCAACGGCGTGGCTTTAGCTCTCTAAACGGAATTGTTACTTGTACAAGTGTTGACACAGGAAAAGTTATGGACATAGAAGTGTTATCTAAATTTTGTAATTGTTTGGACAAACAACAACATGAGGCTATTTGTTCGGCAAATTATCAAGGCTCGAGCGGAGGTATGGAGTCAGCTGGAGCCTTAGCTATTTTTCACCGATCAGTAAATAAGTATAATGTTAGGTACTTAGAGTATTTAGGTGATGGAGATACAAAATAGTTTCAAAACTATTGCAGACAGTAAACCTTATGGTGAAGTGGAAATACAGAAACTGGAGTGTATAGGCCATATTCAAAAGAGAATGGGGTCTAGGCTAAGGAAACTAAAAAGAGACTCAAAAGGCGTAACACTTTCTGATGGCGGCAAACTAGGTGGAAAGAATAGACTAACAGATGGCATAATTGATCAATTGCAAACCTATTATGGAAATGCTATTAGGAAAAATACTGATAACCTACAGAACATGAAGGCAGCGGTTTGGGCCATATATTTTTCATAAACTTTCGACGGACGACAATCCTCAGCATGGCCTTTGCCCGTCAGGAGAAAATACATGGTGTAAATACAACAAGGCAAAGCACACTAAAGAGCCATATTCTCATAAGAACAGCATTCCTTCAGCTATAATGTTAGCCTTGAAACCAATCTTTCAGGCTTTAGCAAATCCTGACCTTCTTCGAAAATGTTTACACGGTAAGACGCAGAAATGTCAATGAAAGCATCAATAATGTCATCTGGTCTAGAGTGCCAAAAAAAGATTTTGTGACATTGAACACACTTGAGTTTGGTGCTTATGATGCTATTTCTACTTTTAATGATGGCAACATAGCAAAATGCAAAATGCTTAGAGCAGTAGGCATTGAACCTTGCAAGAGGACAATTGACGCAATGAAAAGTTTTGACTACGAGCGAGTGCGACGAGCAAATTGTGCGATAAGTGACTTTCAAAGACAAGCAAGGAGACAAACCAGGAATTTAAAAAGAAGGATTGAGGAGGATTTTGAAGAGGAGCCTGCATATGATCCAGGAATGCACTAATGCTACGGTAAATAAATTGCATGTTTTTTTCTATAATTTTGTTATTGTTTACTCTATTTGTGGCTGGGTATAAGTTCTATTTCATAATTTTCTCTGTTATTTCTCTTATAAATGTATTCTAAACTCAAAAATGTTTGAAATAATATAGCCTAATTAATTTTTTTTGTATTATCTTTCACTCCGTTATGACTATAGGCCTAACCCGCATCGCGTTACTTTTGATATACAAATTTTCCAATATAGATAATTCTAAATATTAAAAGCATATATAGCCTATTCTATTAATATAAAGATCACATTTAATTATAAAAACCAATTACATATCATATATAGGTAAAAATATTATATAACATAGCTAAATAGGTCATTATATTCGTTTTTTGCGATTTCCCGCAAATTTACTTTTTTACAGTTTTTGCACACAAAGGTACACGTTTCTCAGAAACTACTTGGACAATCAACTTGAAACTTTTACACACATTTATATAGGTATTTTGGCACCTACTGAGTTTTTTTGAGATGCCTCCTATTATAATTAGGTACCTAAAAAAAAATATTCTAAATTCCAAGTTTGATATTTCAATATGGGTTTGAAAAAAAAAATCATAAAAAATTTATTTTTTAAGATACAAGCACCAAAAAAACTCAGTAGTTGCTTAAATACCTATATATGTTGTATAAAAAAATTTAGGTTGATTGGTCCATTAGTTTCTGAGATAATGGTACCTATGTTTAACATTACAAAGATAGGGGTACCGCCTCCCCTTAAAGAAAAAACACTTGAAAACAAAGTCAATACGAAAGGGTCGAGCACAAAGAGTGACCCACGAACTGTAGAGCTACATGGTCTCCGGCCGATGATTCCACTCAGAATGCCGGGAAGCGGCTCGCTCCAGGGGACGCTATCGCCCTGGTTGGTTAGAGGGGTATCTGCTATTCGCCGAACGGGCAGCAGTCGCAAAGCGGAAGAGCGCCCAGAATACTTCAAGGACAGGACCCTTTAAGATATCAGGGGGTGTGGCGCTGATTGGAACAGCGGACGACTGATTTGGGACCACGCTCCCTCTCTCTCTTATACCTAAATGCGTCTGGGCTAGATTATGCTTATCTATATTAAATTAAATATTGAACACCCATCATATTACATCATAATTGCTTTTACTAAGTAATATAAGGACTTTGGTTCTAAGATTGCGTGCGAAGCCGCGGGTAACAGCTAGTTAAGTAATAAAATGCTGGTAAGTCCTCTTTTGACAGCTCAGGAATCCCATGTATAATTTAAGCCTAAAGCCCTGAAGAAAATTGGCATCTCGTTTCAAACATTTAGAGGTTTTAAAACAGATTATTTCTGGCCTAAGTTAAATTGATTATCTGTTGCATAAAAGAAGAAATAACATACAACAAAAACATTTTTAAAGCTCAACCGGTACTGGCGACCGCCTTTTACATGTAGACAACACTGTATACGTGAGCGCATACTTAACGCTTTCATTTGGCAAAAGGAGGTGGTTTGGATTATAAATTAATGGTATGCGTACACATGAATTTTTGTAAATGCAGTTATTTTAAACAAAATAATAGTTACAATCAACATCTAAACATTACCAGGGGAGACTGAATAAAACTATATAAACAGACAAAATTCAATAATTTGATAGAACAAAAACCATGTCATGTAGTGTTTGAGTAACTTTTAATTTGTTTGAATATAAAAAAAGTTCAAAGGTTTCATAAAGCGATTCGATCCATTGCAAAATGTTTGGATTATAACTTTTTAGATTGTAGTTTATAATAAGGGCAATATACTTTGCCTACGGTGAGTCATGCATTCATGGTTCACACAATTTTAAGCGATTTGGATACTATTACTAACCACTTTAATTGATGCCTGACTACACTATATTATTGTGCTTTGTTTTTAAGATTACTTTTCATGTGAGAAACATATTGGTTTCTACTTTGGAGAAAGTGCCCCAGTGTATTGGTTTACAGATACTCTTCATAGTTTAGATGTTTTCCTAAAATGAAACGTTATGATGTGGGGTTGATTCACATATTTAAGCTCGGTTTAAGACCTAATTTTTCATATGTTGTATGTTTGAGCTTCTGCTCTAGTGTAGACTCTAGAATTTTTTCTGGTTACTAATCATTGACGTTAAGGAATAAGTGGAAACCTTACAAATAATTGAAAATCTAACCTTTACTCTAACTTACAGCTGAAAAGAACCCCGGTGATGTAGCGCTGGAGAGACTACGAGCATCGATGCTGAACCTGGCGGCAGTGGAGAGGAACCAGCTGATCAATTGGCTGCGTCACGTGATACTGGGTCCTGCCAAGCCACCGGTAACTAGTGGCAGTAGCAGTACTGTGACAGACACCACTACCAGCACTAATGCGGTGGCTACTGACCCCCCTGCCACCTCCACAGCACCGACCACCACTGCTCCCACCACTCCGGCGGGCACATCTACAACAAAACCCGCTTCTGACTCCAAACTGCTCCAGGAGAACCAACTGTTGCTGCAGTACCTTACCCTCTACATCATCAGTGAGAACAGGTAATTGAAGTCTGGCATTCCGGATTCTATCACTGCTTTGTATTGCTTAGGCTTATTTGAGTCAAGTTACGGAATAGTATTTTGGGGATTTTCTATTGTCATCAACTTTAATAGAGTAATCACTCTTCAAAGAAGCGTTGAGGGTCGTCTGGGGAATGAGACCAGATGGGGATCCTAACCTTGGTCTCCCTTCTCATTTTTCATTCAACAATGGTTGTTTTTCAAAATAAAAATCTTGTTCCACATTTAAATCATGATCATAACACACGGAACAGAAAGGTGCTAATTTCAGACTCAACCTTTTAAAAAACTCAATTTTTTATTTTGGTCCCAATAAAAATTCAAACAAGTTTAAACAGTTTTCAAAAAATTATTTGAAGGCTTACTTGATCGGGAACGTGTTCTATAGTCTCCAAGAAGTTCTTGTGATACCAATGTCTTGATGAGACCAATTGTTTTTGTAGTAGGAATAATTAAAAAATTGTTAAAAAATGTACTTTGTTTTACATGTAGATTATATGCTCTATTGTAAACAGTTCTGTTCTGTTGCTTTTCTA
The DNA here is from genome assembly GCF_021130785.1 of Homalodisca vitripennis. Taxonomy (NCBI): domain Eukaryota; kingdom Metazoa; phylum Arthropoda; class Insecta; order Hemiptera; family Cicadellidae; genus Homalodisca; species Homalodisca vitripennis. Next base: position 49,517 of record NW_025778006.1, read on the forward strand.
GAATTACTTTTTATACTGATATTTTAACTTGCACAGAAAACCTTTGTGTTCTATTGTGTGAATAAATAATTCTTATTGTTGTTTCTTCAGTGAATATGAGGGCTGTTTAGAAGGTAACAGATGTTTTAAATTAAAAATTGACAAAGTGAAAGAAAACAACTTTGATTTTTTAAATATTCTATCCTTTCAATTTAAAACTAAAACATTGTGCATTCTCGAGCGACCACAGATAGGATTTGATAATCTTGACCTGAATGTCTGTGCAGTGAGAATGTTGCCAAAGAGGAGGTAGCAGTCACACTACTGGAGGCTCTCATCCCGATTGGCTCCCAGTTACTCTCCACAGCTGAGGGGGTCGGCTTCAAGGAGTTTAATGGTTGTCATGGCAACACTGGCCGACGCAGGTTCTGGTCGCGGCCACCTACAACTGTTTACTGCCTCCGTGCAATGGCTGGAAATCTGGTAATTATTTTCCTTGCCTTTTACATAAAAATTTTAGCTCAAATTTATAAAACCAACTAGCAGTTACCCGCGGTTTCACACACACTTTTGAAGATTTTGCACCTTTATGAGCACTTATGGTTCAGGTACATTATATTTCCGACGCTAATGTTGAGTTTGACTTCTTGCCAGGATCAAGAAAATATGTTAAAACGTGTATATTTATGGCCATTGTAATTTACTCTGTTCTTAGTATTTTTTGTTCCAAAGTTGATTTTGCCTTGTTTTCCAATCAAGAAAATGTATCACAGAGCAGAGAGCCTACTTCTGTCAGAACTAGTTTGGTTTTATAACAGTCTTTAAATTTGTAGTAAAAGTTAGATAGTATCTTTCTCTTTTATATCTAATACTTTATATTTGCTAAAATTGTGCAGTTAAAAGTACACTAACAATGTCACTATTTACGTGTTTGTTTCTAAACAAATTGAAAAGTATTTTTAATATTTAAAAACATTTATAGAGCTGGAATTGGTACTTAAGATCAAAAGCACAGTCTAGCAAACTTCATCTAGCATACATAGTTTGCTAGACTGCTTTAAAGGGAGTCTTCGGAGTCAAATTCTCACCATCTTGTGTCATATAACATTTTCTAAGGTAGATGAGTACTTATCTAGTTGCTGAAATCTAAAAACGGTGTGAAAAATAATGGTTACTCCTGTGAGAATTTATACACTATAAATGTAAAAAATTGGAAATAGTGGTTAAAATTATACGTATGATTGTGCTGTCATAAAACAATGATTACACAGAACATTGATTACATTTGATTTTGTGCACCTCAGAAGTATACCTTAGGCCAATCAGTTTACGGTTTCAGCAGTTGTACAAACTGCCGATAACAACCGATCAGGTCCTCCTGGGGAAATTCACCACCCTTGTCCAGACTGCCAAAGATGGCGTAGAGCTCCCTTGCTATTGCAGGACAGTAAAAGAGCAGATGTTCGGCAGTTTCCTCTTGTTCGTCACACATATACAGAGCAGGTCCTCCCAAAGAATGCAGACTCTGTGAAGCTGCTTCCTCAGGTGACCATGTCCTGTAATTAGACCCATAACCTGAGAAGACATCAATATACTTAAGAAGAGAAGTTGAGACGCTACCCTGGGAGATACTATGCCTTACTTTGTTTACCAGAAGACTATTTTTTACGCTTATTGGAGTCTTATTTTTTGTAACCTGAAGGTCATATATAAATCTCATTTTGTGATCTAGGCTCTAACATTCCCCTCAGTTCTCCACCATACATGCAGACTGACAATTGTGTGCATTGCAGCAAGCAATATCTGTGCCAGAAGGAGGTACTGGCGCAGCTGGAAGGATCAGCACAAGCCGGATGTATGGTTGAAGCATGCTGCTACCTAGTAAATTACGTGAGCGATGTGGTCAGTGCACTTTGTCCTTCGGGAGGTCGAGCCTGCTCTCCTCCTTGGGACGGTGATACTCTTCCTCCTTCCGACCTTGACCAGGAGTGGACCGATGACCTCGGACACGACGACGACGATGAGAGTGGTGGTGATGACTCGGTACGTAGACGTTTTGAAGAGAAAAAGCAAAAAGTTTTGATTGGAATTCTGTCATTAACACTTTAACCCCATGTTAATCATATTTACACTGTTTTTAATGGATAGAAAAATCTGTAGGTGTACTTTAAAAACCTACTAGGATCCACTGATTTGAAAGACATATATAAAGACAGAACCTTGTGTGTATTTACCTGTTTCTTTGGACAATAGTAGGAAGTTTTCAAGGTAAGCTTGCTGATTTTCCTATCGATTACTATTAACCCTTGGCTTTCAGCCGTATTAATTAAAACCATGTGTACGCTTACTGTACAGTGACAAAGACGCTTGTTGTAGAAAGTGATATATAGTAATAACATAAGTACACAATGTAGAGACCTGTGTGAATAAAATTAATATTGAAATTAACTAAATACTTGTAGTCATGTTTAGTTAAAAAGATGCACATTATATTCAGCTCATTACCTCTTGTAGGATATTTTTGTGCTTTCAATAAAATTCTCCTTGCAGTATTTGACAAACTTGTATATTCAAACAAGAAACTGACAGTGAGGGTATCAGCTGTATTGCAAATAGAAATTAATTTGTTGATACTTAACAACGTTTAACATGATTTACTTGACTCCACTACTACTTTTTGCTGTACTAACTGATATGTTTTGGTGTTCAGGATGAAGATAGCCTATGTAACAAGCTGTGTACGTTCACCATCACCCAGAAAGAGTTCATGAACCAGCACTGGTACCACTGCCATACTTGCAAGATGGTGGACGGTGTAGGGGTGTGTACAGTGTGTGCACGTGTGTGTCACCGCAAACCACGATGTTACGTATGCCAAGTACGGAAACTTCTTCTGTGACTGCGGTGCGAAGGAGAATGGCTCATGTCAGGTCAGTTCCTGTCAAACTTCTGAAGAGAAAATTCCAATTCAAAGTTAAAACCAGGGCTTTTTCAGTAACCAGTATCATTACACATTTGTCAGAAATTATTATTTATTTTTGTAAAACCAAGTTGTAGAAAAGATTATTTTCACTATTATTACATAATTAAAAAAAAAAAAAACATTAGTGTTAACTATGGTTGTTGCCAACATTTTATATTTTATTTTATAAGTAATTTTCAAACTCTTGCATTGTGATGGAAATTTTTCATTCCACTACCACAATTGAATGTTTATTTGTTTAGGAAAATATACATGAAATTTGGTAAATAAATAAAAGTAATAACAAGAAAATGAAGGTGCATTTGTATACAATCAAATTTGATTTGAATTTTTAGTATTAATCTTTTAATCAAACTAGTTATTATAATTATACATAAATTATTGTAATTGTGTAAGAAATATTATGCTTCCAGTTCTGTATTTCTGTACATGCACCGCTGCCACGAGTCTGTTGCTTTTTTCAAGCTGTTAAAAAGAGAGCTGCTGAATATTTAACAAACTGTTAATCAAAAAGAGAACTGTACTTGAGAAATACAATTTTTTTAATTGTTTAATTTTATGCAACAGATAAACATTTATTTTTAATCTTCATAATTCTTCTTTTTTTATAAGTACCACTTATATGGTTTCATTTATTCAGAAATTGCGTGAAAACTTTACATTATGGCTTAAAGTACTATTAAAAGTTGTTACTTTTCATCAAATTATTACACTCAATCTCCGATATGTTGGAAAATTCTTGGAGTTTGGTCTAAAATACCTGAAAATCTCAGGGAATTTCATTCCAGGGAATGTGTAGCAACCCTGTAGTAATAGACCTACCTTGGTGGTAAATATCTCAATTGTGCATGATGTAGACAATCCTACACAGACATACAACTCTACACCCACAGATAAAACTTATTCGGACCAGACTGATTTGCTGGTTACGCTTTGCTCGGTCATTAAATTTACATATGAATTTGAAAAGAAATATGCTTAAATAATAGCTATGTTTAAGTTTATTATGGACAAAAAATATGTTGGGTTTAATTTCATAAAACTCTGAACCTGTATTAATATCTTGTGGACTGAGGTTGAGATGGTATGTGGCAGGCTCTGGTAAAGCGCAGCCCACAATCACAGGCAGAGAACCTACCCGGACAGGCATCATCCACAACCAACACTGTCAACATGGGGATGGAGCTGACCAGCTCGCTGCGGAGGCGCCCCTCCTCCCCCACCCTACCAGAACGTGGAGGCGAACCTCGCAGTCTGCCCCGCGACCGCCATCGTATCGCCACACTCGCCAAACAGCTAGGTCAGTTGCTGTTTACTGTATAAATAGTTTGAGAAGAGAGCACCTGACCTGATTTCTACGCTCGTTTGTGTCCCAAATGTTTGACTTTCTTTAATTTTTTGTTTAGTTTACCCTTTAACATAAGGAAATGTAGTTTAAAGCTAAACAACTCCACTTAAATAAGAATAAACATTTGAACTCTTTTGTTGTAACAAATTAGACTAGTTAGTAAAATGATCTTGTTTACTAGATCATTTTATATAAGATTAAGATAGTATTGTTACTATCTTGTTTATTATATTGTCATAAGCATGTTTAAAATTATTAATATCAACAGCTTTAATAGTGATCGTAATCATCCTAAATTTATCATTGGGAGTGCTGGTGGCCAAGGGTTCAGACGCTTGATTTTGGATCTGAGTTAGAGATAGTGCAGGTTCAAAGCATGTCTGTGACCGTTGCACTTTTTATCAGTACCATCTGCATTGTGTTGACTCTCCTTATTTTGTTGGATAAGATCCTCGCACAGGCCAGTGGCCCATGAGGACGAGTAGAATAAGGCTTAAAAGAGGATTGGCCTTTTCCTTAAAAAAAATCTAGAAGGTTCCAGCATTTCATCAGGTCTACTTAGCACATACTCATCTCCACAATATTTATCTGTTCTAGTCAATTAACATACTCCTTCTAGCATTCTCATTTTCATGGTTCCATGAGTAGTAGGATTCCTTACCACTCCTCTGTCACCTGTACTTGGTCTCTATTTCTGTATCACTTGCTTCATCACTTTCTTTGTTAAGTTGCAGTGAGTCTTCTTTCCAAAAACTCATTCCCTATTCTTTGTAAGTTTTTCCCATTGTCCATGTCCTTAGGAACCTCACTTCACTTCCCTGCACTTGGCCATTTTTGTTTTGGCTTTCATAACCTGTTATTCTGCTTCAGGTGTTAAAATCTGTAGATAATGTGACTTATGTATTTTTAAATATCTATTTTACCTTTTACCAACCGTCTTATTGTAATAGCAATAGCTTGAAAATTGGTTTTACTGTCTGCAAAAAAGAGAGTTTAAATGTTTACGTATAAACAGACACGAGTATTTGAAAGTTTATTAATTATACTTTCAAAGTCTTGAAGAAATCTTCAAAAAAACACATAAATTGTATTGATTTTGAATTGTTTCATGTTACTGTCCAAGAGAACAATAAGTTTTTAATATACTGCAGAATTATTCCTTGTATAACCTTATACAAAATTCAAGAATGAAACATTAACTTTTATTTTAAGAAAATAAAGTTGGTTTCAGATGGTGGATGTAATATGATCCCCATAATGCATTTATCATGTCAACATTTAATATTTACTACTCTAAGACCTCTAGTCCAAGCACTCTTTCAATATTATATACCAACAGTTTTATGAAGCCGTTCCGTGTTAGTGGCTTTTTATATCTATAGATAAATAAATTGTGTTGTATGTGTGTAGATGTATTCTCGGACACTCTGACCAGCATGATCTGGACAGAGGGCAGCATCGTGAGCCCTCTCCTGGAGCTGCTCCAGAGCTTGATGCCAGCAGTGGAGGCTGCTTGCTCTAGACAGTCTCCAGTCGGGTGTTATCATCGAGCCCAGGCGGCGCTCAACCAGCTGCACACAGCCGACAAACGTTTTGAGACCACAGACCAGCTCATGGTGAGTAACACATAATATTACAGTACAGAAAAAACGCATACCGAAACGCATTTTCGAAAATCCTAAATGTGATAGGAATAAGTGTTGGCAACATGTAACTAACATAGTAATCAAGTCGTTTAATTATACTTTGGCGGCTGCTTACTTCTAATTCATTTATTCTGACGCTAGATATTTGAGTTGATGACAATATAGATATCTAGAAGATCTCTGTTAATGGATATCTGTGTTTCTTTTTCTAATCAATCTGTATACTACATGGAGTTCTGGTATATACAAATCATACTCTTTTTTATTTCTGCTTGGCTTTGCAAGTCCTATCAATCTCCTATTGTTCTAACAACTTTCTCTTCATTCTTTCCCTCCACCTTCATATTTTAGTTTACCTCTTCCAACAAACTAACTTTTACTTAGTCTCTTAATTCCAGTCTCCTTTCACTTACCTTCTTTGGCAACTTCTGGTTGTCCATCCATATGTTTCACCCACCTTAACTGGTGCCTTTTGATTCTATTGGAAACAAGCTCTTTGTTTCAAGTTTGTTTTGACAATACAAGAATTTTGGAAGGTAGCATGATATTTTCAGACAAAATTGTTGGTTATTGATTAATTAAAAAAATAAAATGAAACTTTTTTTATTTTTTGAACAATGACAAATATCTGAAAAAATCTTAACCCTACGCACACCACTAATAAATCCATTAACTTTCTTATAACACCAAGACAAGTAAAAATTTTGTTTCTTTAAGTTCAAAGCTAATTTTTATTATAACTAAATTATAAAAGGTAAAAGCAAAAAAAGTTTAAACACTGGGCATTTAACTTAAAATTAGCATATTTATTTATAAAAATAAAAAAGAACTATTTACTATTCAAAACACTACCATACGATGAAGAATAATAAGATACATTGAAGACGCGCACGCTAATTACAACAGAGAAAGCAGTAATACACGCCACAGATATGTTTGGTTATAGCTTTCTAGGAGACGCAGAACTGATGAGCAGGTGGTCGGAGTTAGACAAAGGGCGCTCCCTTCCCCCTACCACAGAGTGAAGGTCGTTTATAAATTCTTCCTTGGCAACCGCGATAAGCACGGAGCGTGCACCGGGGATTTCGATGGCCTTTTGGAAACTAAAAAACTCTCCATGAGACATAATCTCTAATATTGGATATAACTGTATTTGGTGTTTTGGTCAAATTCTACCATTCTTATATATCCGTCTATGGCGTGGGGAGGGTTAATACAGGTTATTTCTTAATCCCATTTTAGTGTCTGAATTCCTTATTCCGTCTTATCTAATCAATCTCTGTCTTGTTACAGGTCCCCACTCTAGGCTCACAAGAGGGAGCATTTGAAAACGGTAAGGGATGAATTACACAGGAGACCAGGGCCAGACTATCAGACAGCTGCTGTCAGCTCACATGATCAGACGTGTAGCAATGTGTTGTCTGGCATCACCCCACGGCAAGAGGCAACACTTGGGTATGTTTCGTATATCTATAATTGTATAAATCTGTAGAGTTCTCTTGCTCGATGCAGAAATAATACTAGCTGATTCATACAGTTGTATTCAATTTTCTACCAAGTGTATATAATGTTTGCTACAATTTTGTATAAAAGATTGTACCATGCTTAGTTATTGCGGTCTGTGCCAGATAATTATCGTAAAGAGGAAATAGATTAATAAAATATTGTCTGCTTTGGCTTTTTGTATGTTTTTTTATTTTTCTCAGAAAATTTTATTTGAAATACATCTTATAAGCAAGCATTACAAACCTAATTTTAAGTTTCTGTCATACTGTTACAAAAATGTGAATCATATTTGTGCATTAAGAATTTGTTGAAGATTTAAACAAATATCTGTAACAAATCCTGGTATTTTTTACTTATTTTTGTGTTGTTTTTATCATTTGTGTTAGTACAATCGCTTCATTTTTTGTACAAAACTGTAAACAGTTGTTTATTATTAACGGATGATCACAATTATTCAGTATTTTCTGCAGACTCATCATTAACTGTTCTCTTGATAAAATGCAGGAATACATATGTATGTGTACATATAGCTGATATACATAGATTCACTGTTTATATGTTAAACGTTAAAAAGTTATTAGATAGTTCCATACCTTTACAACACTCAATAAATATTGAATGGTGTGAATAAAAGTGAAATGGCAGTCTGATTATTGTAAATGACATATGTTTACAACTAGTTGATCATCTTCTTTGCATCTGTTATTATGTTTGATTTTTCTCCAAAAGGTAGCTCTGATTTGGAATACCTCATAATGTAGTTGAACTGGCCTAGCCTGTGTGGTTTGTCAACAGCAGTATCCCACGAAAAGGGCAAGATCACGGTGCTGCAGCTGAGTGCGCTGCTGAAGCAGGCTGACTCGTCGAAGCGCAAGCTGACTCTCACTCGTCTAGCCTCGGCTTCCGTACCCTTCACAGTGTTGTCACTCACAGGCAACCCTTGGAATGAGGACTTCCTTGCTGTCTGTGGTCTCAAGGTAACACTTGTTCAACTTATTTCACCTTTCCAGTTTTGGAATAAATTTCTTCCTTGTCGCTTATAACATGTTCTTGTATCCGATGCTTATGAACTGACACACATTTCCAGGACTGTCACGTGTTGACGTTCCACCCCTGTGGTTCGGTGGCTGAACACCTGGTGTTGCATCCGCAGCTGGAGACAGGCAACTTCATCATCCGAGCTATCTGGCTGCCCGGTTCCCAGACTACTCTAGCTCTCGTCACCGCCGACTTTGTCAAGATCTACGATCTAGGCCGTGACGTTCTCAGTCCACAGTACTATTTCCTTGTGCCCACCGGCAAGATCAGGGATGTCACTTTTATCTGCCCTCAGGTACAGCAACTAGATTCTCGTATGATTTTTGTGGACAGACAACTTTCAATGCTTTCTACTCAAACTTCAATAAATATTTAAACAAAATACTTTTTAGATACATTACAGTACAAATGGGTGGGCATGATGTTAAATAAAATAATAGGGATTACAACTGAAAATAACAAATTTAAAAAGTCTTATTAAAGTAAATAAATAATATAATAAACTACTAATGTGTAAATAAGAATGCTCATTTGTGTAACATGTGCATTATTAAACACATTTCAATAACAGCACTACATTGGTGTTTATTGTGTTTCTTCAATTTGTGAAGTTTCTAGTTCTCGATCATGTTTTGGTTCTCCTCATGTTTCATGTGTTGTGTATTGTTGTGTTGTAGGAGGAGAAACCTACGATGCTCTTGATGTCATCTACTGGTTACATCTACAGCCAGGACATGGACGAAGAGAGTTCTGCCAAGCACGGGCCATTCTATGTCACCAACACAATGGAAGTGTCTCACCCGGAGATCAAGGTACATTAAATAGAGATTTTTTAAATGTTAATTCTTGTTCTTCACCTATGAAAAGAGTTTCTTTTCTGTTGATACTATTGTTGAGCCGTTTAATCCAGAGTGCATCTAAATCACACAATTAGTTTCTAGGATATACTATTTGGGCAAAGGTTAATTTTTTATTGAATAAGGGTTTAAAAAATTGTAAACTTTCAGTGTAAGAGCTTTTATAAGTAAGTTCAAAAGATAATATTTGTCTTCAATAATAGCTAAGTTTTTTATTAAGTATTACCTAATCATCTTCTAGTTGTTGGAGCTGCAACAATTCAGTGTAAGATGTCAATATCTTATTCTCTCACTAAAACAGGGAAAATATCAATATTGATATAAATGGTTTCAATTTTTCATACACACAGTGATTGGATAGCCAAGTTTCTTAATTGCACTTGCATTATAGTTGAAAATATGTTATATTTTAAAGGAAAAAATTCTCTTAACAACATACTCTCTAACATAGACCTCAACCTATGTTTATATAACTTTTTTTAATTATGAATACTATCAGCCACAGAAGTTTGCAACACTCTTTTATGAACACTCTGTATATAAAAATGAACTAATCTAAAACTTATTTTAAATTTTAAAAAAACGTTTTAAGCTCTTTTGTGTACCTTTCTTGTTACAAAGATTTTCAGATCATTTGAAAATGTAAACATTATTTTATTGAAGTCAACTTATTTCTGCACATTTTGGTACTAAAAACAGCTTCTTATCTTTATTGGGCTTTTAGTTGTGGGTTTTTTATTATTCTATGAAAAAATAGTTGGTAATAGGCAACAGTTATGCCTATGAGGCATATCCCCAAAATGGTGGTGTTAAATTTTTTGAATGTAGTAAATTTTTGGCCCTGATCCCCAAAATGGTTAAATGATGGATTATTTCTCTTTGTTTCTCCACTCAGTTGAATGTATTTATAAACCTAAATCGGCAATAATTAGTAAAAACCGTGTATTTTGATTTTATATGCACATCAATTATAACTTGGTCACAAATTCTACCCTTTTGTTGATCTAATAAGTTGTATATTTGTATATCTTTAGGAAAGAATATTTAAGTTTAGATAAGTTTGCTGGAAAAATTAGCTATTTATGAATAGAATTAAATGAAACCAAGCTTCATACCTTTGAGCCATAAAATTTACCTGTAATTTGTTGTGAACTAAAGTAATTCTTCGGCTCTGATAGATCTAGAGTCAATAGTAACTGCCTAATTATACTAAGCTAAATGAGACATTTCAATTTGTTGCAGGATGTGAACGGGCAAGTGTGCGCAGGCGGAGTGTCCGTATACTACTCACACACGCTGTGCTTGCTGTTCTTCAGCTACGCGCAAGGCCGTAGCTTCATCGCACCGGTGAAAAGCAAAGAGAGCGTGCTCGGACCCGTGTTCCAGATACAGCTGAGTCGCCCGCCACCCAGCACCAGCAAGGCCAACAACACGGCCACCAGTCAACAACCTCAGCCACTGTGCCAATGGAGCGAGGTGCCCAACCACCCTGGCCTCGTCTGCTCAGTCATGCAAACTAGTGAGTTCTTCCATATTTATAAATTCATCATCATCATCATCATCAGACGTTTCCGTTATCACGGGTCGTCGTACACAGCCTCCTCCCCTTTTGTCTATCATTCCAGGTCTCCTCTTCCTCCACCTGTATTTTCTGTAGTCCCCTTCTCTCTATGTCTTTCCACACTTGGTCCTCCCATCTTCCTCTCGGTCTTCCTCTTGGTCTTCTTCCTCCTTCCTTCTTCTCCAGTGCTATTCTAGGCATTCTATTATCTCCCGTCCTCTTCACATGCCTCATCCACTGTATTCTTCTTCCTTCCATTGTCTCTTGCAGTGAAACTACCTTCAATCTTTCTCTGGTTATTTCGTTCCTTATTCTATCTCTTCTTGTAATCTTCTCTATCCCTCTTAAAAATCTCATTTCTGCAGCTCGCAATCTGCTTAAATCATTTTTAGTCCACGTCCACGTCTCTGCTCCATATAATAAAATTGGTTGGAAATAAGATTTATACATCAATACTTTTTGTTTCCTATCTCTTCTCTTATTGTGCCCCTATCTGTTATGATACTTCCTAAATAACAGAATTCCTTCACCTTTTCAAGTCTTTTTCCTTCAACTAACACGTCTTTGTTATTTCCTTCCCTTCTCTCTACTTTCATTACTTTACATTTTTGTATGTTCATCTCTAAACCATATTTCTTCGCCACTTTTGCCCATTTGTTCAACTCTCGTTCTATTACTGAAAATGAGTTGGACGCCTTGATAATCAAGCACCGCAACTGTTGTAAAATAATTTACATCATTTTAATATATTTGAACTATTGTGTTAACAAAGACAATTTTTTTATTTTGTGCAAGGCCTTTCTGAATCAAAGATTCCATCATCAGGCACTTCACAAATTATCATAATTTGTAAAGACAAATTGAATTATTCTACTGTAACTTGAACACTCTCCGTAGCCATAGATATGTTAAAAACTTCTTATCATGGTAGGTTTGTCAGGGATGATGAAGGGGTTAAATGGTGCCGTCGGTATGCTGATGATTAAAATGTTTTGTTTTCTGGTCAGAAGCTTGAGAATATTGAAATTTTATCATATATTGGTCTAGGTATAGTTAAATTACAACTGTGACATTTTTCTAGACAATGGCAGACTTAAACAAGTAGACCACACAAAGTTTCTAGTTCTTATAATAGACAAAAATTTAGCTTGGGATAAACATGTAGATCATGTTACAAATAAGATGTTTACTGGTCTATATGCATTGCAACAAATTGCAAAAATTGGTAATTTAAATACACTTAAATTAGTATATTTCTCATTGATCCACTCACATTTAGCTTACGGAATAAGCATTTATGGAGCAACAACGATAAGCAATTTAGATATTTAGATTGGTCCTACAAACAAAAATCTTAGAGAGTCATGAAACATTTAAGATATACAGATTCTTTTGAACATATTTTTTCTGAACTTGGAACTCTGAGGGTTTACACATATTTCATTCAGTAATTTATGTAAAACAATTTTTTGATCCTATGCTAAAAACTAATAAACGTACATATAAAACTCTTTTAATATACATATCAATCAACATAATCTCGAAATTTACAAAAAGAATACATATTACAGAGGTGTTAGATATTCACATAATTTACGAACAAAATTTATAATGGAAACAGATCTTTTTAAGTTTAAAAAAAGAAGTAAAGGATTATTTAACTAATTTGTCTTTATATTCCTTTGAGGAATATTTCAATATAAAAACCGATTAATTCATTTAAAGAATCGGAAGATAAATTGTTAAGATATAAGTTTTACCATTATTTATTTATATTTTAAAATTAATACTAGTATTTTATTTTATTTTAGTGATGCTATTATTTGTACCTTGTACATATTATGGAATAAAGTGGTTTGACTACGACAATACTTTGACAATGTCTATTGTAACTTTTTTGTTATTTAAAGACAAGTAAAGAAATCTTGAGTTGAGTTATGACAAACGTGCATGTCCTGACAGGTAAATAACCCAGTGATCCTGATGGTGAAGCCCGACTGTGTGATGGTCCAGGAGATCAAGGTGGTGCCAGCAAAGGCCAAGATCATGGACACAGTGGCAATCAGACACCCGTCCTCCAGCAGTGACCAGCGCACCACCCTGATATTGCTGTGTGAAGACGGCAGCCTGCGCATCTACATGGCCTCCATGGAGCAAACAGGTGTGTGCTATATGCTAGAATTATCTGGTTAGTGTAGAAAAATTATTTCTAAGAGGTTATTTAATGCTTATTTAATGTTTATCACTCTGAAGAGATGGTAGGCCTCATTAGTAACATGAATTTGAGAAAGATTGCTGCAAATGTTTATTGTCATAACAAGAGCTACGCATTTCTGAAGTTAAAGCAATAAAATGTAAAAGTATTTCAGTTTAAATGTGATCAGTGATTGGTGAAAATGCAAATTGTCATGACTAGATATCTGTAGTTGAGTGATTATTGTGTTAGTTGAATTAATCATATTGGTGTTAAAAATTTACCCCTTAAACAAAATTTCTCTGGTTAAAAAGGTTCTGCATTACAGAAAATCGTCTTTGTATTAAGTACATTGAAGTTAACAAAAATGTTTTTTTTTAGTATGCCAAGTAAATTATTTTTTGTGTTGTATCTTTGATGGAAGTCACAAGGGTTTTAATACAAAGACATTTTTTAATGTAATTTAAACCCTTAATTGTGGTTTATGTTTTGTACAGGCTTCTGGCTATCTCCCACTATCCAGGCTGTGAGCACAATGTCCAATTTGAAGTCTGCTAAGAAGAAGAAAGTTCCCAAAGGAAACAAATCACCAGGTAGTTTTGACTTGCTTAAAAATAAAGTATAATTAGTAGAGATTTTTATCTGTCAGCTATTATAAACTTCTTTTATTGAATATGCTACTTGAATTATAAATACTCATTATTGTTTTAATGTTGAATAGATTCTAGCCTTTCTTGGTGGCCCCCCAATATTTTCTATCTTCCAGTTTTCTTTATTTCAGTACCCTCAGAGGTTCTTTCCATATTCACTACAAGCCAAACTTCGCTCCTCTGAATCAACTGTGTCTAGATTTATTTATTCTTTTTTCCTCCATTCCTTTCTTATGTTCCTTCTTTCAAAACCTATGATCTCTATCATCCTTGAATGACCAAATCATCTCAGGTCCTCTTTCTTGATCCTTACACCAGTTCTTCCTCGACTTTCTCTCTACTGAGTTCATTCTATCTCCTCAAGTCAATCCTCAGAAACGTTACATTACAATCATGCGTATTGGACTATGTGTTGTAAACTATGTTTTTAGTCTCATAAAATAGAATGTTTTCATGTACTAATATTGTAGACAAATAGGAATTTTTCTAACCAGGCCATTGTTTATAGGGACAGTGACATTCCCAGTGGACTTCTTTGAGCACAGCACTCTCCTGAATGATGTGGAGTTCGGTGGCAATGATCTACTCCAGATCTACAATGGCTTTACAGATCAAGAACAGATTCAATACTACAGGTAATGATCATGCACATATTCATGATATTCCCATTAAATACGCAAAATTGATGTTTAATTATACCTTTTGCCATATTAGAAAAGTCCAATCATGGGACTGAGACTGTACTATGATTCACTGTCTGCACCAATACGAAAATTTCCTTTAAAATGCTTCAGTTGTCTTCCTGAAATTGTTTTCATAGTATTTTAAATGATTATTTTAATATGTCTGTCACATATCTGTTTATCTCAGTGTTAAATGTTTTTTGTTTCTGCTAGTACGTTGATTTTTTTAATATTATTATTTATTCATTGTTTATATTTATTATTGTTACTGATAAAATTGTTGTTGTTTACGTCTTATTTAGTTCTTTTATAAGTTCTCATGAAATAATTATTAATAAAAGTTTAAAATTTACATTTATATTTAAATATCATTACAATTAATTTATTTATATATACGCCCATGTGTGTGTGTGTGTAGTATTAGAAAATAGGGGCTACGGCTAAGTCCAGGTCATTCACATCCACGCACACCAGTACGTAAATTACTTCCCCAATCAAACCCAGAATTTAGTAATTTTTACATTATGTTTTGGTCATTAGTATATATAGATAGTAAACATCATAGCGAGAAAATTTATTCCATCAATGTATAGTACACTGTAATGACTTTCCATTGCAGGCATGTATGTTGTATCGACAAAAGCGACAGGCTTCAACATCGACATTGTGAACAATGATGCCACTCATGTCATCACAGGCATCAGAATCCTGCTCGGCAACCAGGACACTCAACGCGTGCCAGGTTACATTGAGGTATGCTTGTTTCCTACAGTTCTGCTCCTTTTATTACAATTAACTTGGAAGTTGGAATGATTTTGTGTCACTTAGTTGGTTAGTGATCTTGGTGAATTGATGTTGGCAAGAAAGAACCTGAAGCACTATGCTCAAAACTTTGTATCTTTGCGTTTTAGAAAGCATAAATAAATTTATATTCAAATTTGTAAACTAATAAACAATCTGTTCTGACTATTAACGCACTGTGCGACTGCAGGTGTTTGGACGCAGCATACAGACCAGCCTGGCTCGTAACCGATGGTTCGACTTGCCCCTCACTCGTGAAGAGAGCTTGCAGGCCGACAAGAAGCTGACTGTCACTTTCGGCCCATCCCAGGATCCTGAAGGTGTCACTATGGTGGACTCCATTAAAGTGTTAGTATTTATATCATCTGTTGAAGATACAGTAGTGTTTGAATCGGTAGAGTTTGGGTAGAGAAATCTGGCTCATAATGGTATATGGTTGCTAGTTATTCTGGTTGATCATATCTAGTCTAATTTCTCCCATAAACTCTACTAGACTTGAAATGTTCAACTTTTAAACCCTATACTTTCCAGACACTTTTTTATTGCAAGTTAAAAATATAAAGCCTGTATGCCAGTGATATGTGAAAAATTCGCTGATCCTAATTTAAGTACAGGGTGTCCCAAAACGAAAATATCATACTAAAACTTTTAAAAAAACTCCATAATTACTCGAATAGCTGCCATTATTATTTTCTTATGTTTCAATCAAAGAACACTAAATTCTGCAATAGGTTAGGATATTATGACCACTGTTCAAAAATGGAATGTTATAATCAGCTGATTTGAGCAACTAAAGTTAAAACAGCTGATTGTTGTGGCTCACAAACAATGCTATCACATAATGTCAGTGGATATATGTAGTTTAGGCCTCTTTTTTAAGCATATTATCTCCCTTAATTATGATCCGATTTTCTTATGTCAGATTCCATAATCTGGAATCTGACTCAAGCGATGTATACTTTCAAATTTACTAGCTGGAATTCACTTACAAGAAGGATATTATGAAAAATGTAAAATAAATGCGTAACAAACGTAATCAATTTAAAAAGTAATATTGCTTTAGTATGTTTTTATTGCTTCTGTATTTTGTGGTATAAAAGACTGAAACATGACATCAAATATTGCATTAAAAGAAATTCACAATTTAAAATTATCGGACAGTTGTACATTTATTTTACTGCTATAGTTTTTTTTTACAATAAGAAGAGCTCCTTCTATAAAATTACATAAAATAGTCTATAGATCACACCCTTCCTGTACTACATCCGCAGAAATTTTATAAATTGTTCATTATAGTTTATTATAAGAGTGAACTAGTTTAATTTAATACTGATAATACAAGTATAAAAGTTGAAATATTATACAATTCCCTACTAATCTTGTGGCAGGTATGCCAAGTCGAAGGACAGTTTTGGGTGGCCTGAAGAAACAGAGGAAGTGACCAGTAACACAGTGGTGCCAACCCCAGCTGCCACAGGCAACACGACTGAGACCGCAGACAGTGTAACCAACTTTCCTCCTCCCATCACATCACTGGATAAGTAAGTGACTTTCCTCTGCGTAAGTATCTGATCAATCCTTAATTTATCAGACTTTCTGTTAAGATGCAGATGAGGATTTGATATCTGGGTTGTCTGTATTGTAAAAATATATATTGGGATTAAATTAATAAACATGAAAAAGTAGTATTCACAGTTTTTAGGCTTTATTACATTCAGTTAAATCTTCCAATGCTGAATGAAGCATAGATTGTTATTTCAAAGTAGCTTTAAATTAATGAGCAAAACCAGAGACAAATAATGTGAGCTACAAATTTATTTATTAATGTGGTATGCATCGACAATATATCTTGTTATTTTTTATGCCACATAAAATGCTGAATATACCAGGGTTATCCAGAAAGTAGATTACATTTTGCTCTGTAGCCGCTAGGGGTGGGACTATCGTGGCCATTTTGATGTCAGGGTATTTCTCCGTTCATTGACTATCCAGCCGTGCTAGTGAGAGGTTACTGTTGCTCCTTGTTGTTTTGCAATAGCAGTTGAAAATGTGTGACGTAATTGAAAATCCCACCAGTTGTGAAGTGTGGTCGGTAATACAGTTTTTTGTTGTCTAAGCACAATAAACCAATTGAAATTTATTGGCAACTCTTTGAAGTTTATGGGAAAGATGTGATTACTGAAGGTGGGTGTGTCAGTGGTGCATTAGGTTTAAAAATGGCTGAACTAATATGCATGATGACGAACGAAGTGGACGGCCAAGCATTATGAGCGATGATATTGTCTCTAAAGTCGATGAGAAGATTAAAGAAGACCGCTGATTCACAATGACAGACCTCTCACTAAGTTTTACTTAAATTTCATGGTGTGTGGCTTGCGACGCAGCGTTTTGATGATGGCAATGTGACTGTGGGAGGGTGTGACTACCTGGTTGAAGTCTCAGGAGGCAGAATTTTTACGCTAGAATTTTAAAACTCAATGCTATGATAAGTGCCTAAATTTGTATGGTGACTATGTTTAAAAATGTATTTTAGTGTCACTTTCAAATGTAAATAATAAAATGCTTTTATTTTACTTTGTTTTTTGTTAATATAAAACCGTAATGTACTTTCTGGATAGCCCTTGTATATGAAGAAAAGTTATTTTGGTTTTGTAAAAGAGTTTGTTTTTCACGAAATATGACTGAATTCGTACAAATCAGTTAAATTTATGTTGTACAAGTATGATTTATTCAATCTTATTTTTATTTGTGGTTTGCATAGTTACATTCCTTTAAAAGATAAAAAATATGTCATATATATATATATATATATATTATATATATATATATATATATAATGGTTAACTATCCCTATCATATTATGATTTTGATTTTATATTTTTGGTTTATGAGCTTTGTGGTTTTTCTCCAACGAAGATATTGGTCTGTAATTGTTTAAATGTATGCTTAGTTATACTCTTTTTTTTACTTAAATAGCAATTTAGCAAACTCGGTACACTTACAGTACCTTTCTATTGGAATTGGATTTAAATTGATTTATGAGTATAAACCAACCATAGTCTGGCCTGGTGAACTACTGTAAATTGTTATTGCAGGATGGTTTGCGGTATTCTGGAGGTACTGGACAGCACTATCCTGTTGATGAGTAGTGACCAGGCCAACAAGGGTCATGTAGTACCTGTGTCAAACCTCACTTCTCTCATCTCCTACCTGCTCATTCTACCCACGGCTACATGCGTGCAGCGACAAGTCAAATCCGTGCTTGCTGCACTCCACCCCACCCGCCAGTCTTACCACAATTACAAGGTTAACACATAGATACTTGTGTTATTTGCAACCAAGAATATAACAAGCTCTGTCCGTGCACAGGCATAGTGATAATCTAATGTACCTGGAAGCTATAAAAAGGATTTGTAGTTAAAATCAATCTAACCAATCTCGTTAAAAACTCTCATGATGTGATTGTAGACACAAAAACAAACAAAAAAGTTCATATGAAACATATGACCTATCTCACTTCGTTTGGTGTCTGTCTATCCATATTTTGTGTGTTTTTTTTTAATCATATCTTTGAAGTCATTGGAGCAATTAACATGAAACTTGGCAGTTATGGCTAATAAAAGGCGACAGTACAACAAATTTAAATAGCTCATCACTTTCCATTTCAAAATGGTTGGCATTTTAAAATTTTCAAACTTTAACACCCAAAATGTTTTAATCATACGAAAAGATTGAATAACTATTTGTTTCAAATTTAATTACAAAACTAACGATACAAAATTTGTTTAGATCAGTTGAGATATTAAGTTTCATGTTATTTACTCCAATGACTTCTAAGATATGTAGTTTTTTAATAGTAAAAAAACACATATGGATTAAACGTAGTGAGATATGACAGATGTTCGTATGAAGTTTTTTTGCTTGTTTTTGTGTCTACTACCATATCCTGAAGTGGTGCCAACCTCTCGGGAAACACCCTGTATAGGCTTTTCCAGCTCTAATTATTCCATAATTTTATCAGCTTACAGAACTTGTAATAAATCGCCTTATGGTATTTAAATTTTATATATTTTCTGTATTAAGTTTATTTTTTACGTTTTGATAGTAAATATTGTTTTTTCAAGTCACCATAAAATGACACATTTTAACACTTGTACATTGTATAATGACTTATGTCAAATAAAGTTAGTGATTCTTGGTAACTATGCTCTTTTTAATTGTTGATGGTTTAGTGATTAAGCCTCTCTAACATTGTGTAATCTGGTGGATGATCTGTGCAGGACCAGGTGCTGCTGAACCACATCTCCAAGTCACTAGCAGGACTGAAGCAGGTGGAAGACGCTCGGGACCTGGACGCTGAGGCGTTCTACCGTCTGGTTCTGATGACTCGGGCCATCGCCACCACTCGGCCCCAGAACCTGACCAAGACCATCACTCATGATCCTAGCTCAGGTACCCTCACTTTTGTATAACAATAGAACTAATGATCTAAGGCTTTTCGTTAAATACGTCGTGTCTAAAATTTGTTGAAATTGTTGAGCAGTAACAAAAATGTAGTGCAATGATTTAAGATTTTATAAACTTTATATACACTATTGAAGGTATTGTACGGCTAATAGTCACACAATATTGAACAAGCCAAAGTCAATAGTCACCAGAAATGTTCTGAAGATTTGGGTTGAACTCAAAACGGCAACAATATCTCAACAACAGTAGATAAATTACAACCTACCTACAGAGAAAGAGATGTGACAACCCAGTTCAAAAAATTCAAGCAATCAACATTGTCAAATAGGAATAGGAATCTTGATTAAGGAATGTGGAAGTTGGTCAATATCCTTTGGAAAACACTACTGAAAATTATAAGTAGTGCCGTTTGCTGTGAAGTAGATACTCATCAATCTTCCTAAGCCCATGGTTATGTTTTTATTTTCATGGAGAGGGCACAACTTTGGCCTATAGTACCTCCTTCCTAATTGTACTCAGTACTGACACATACTAATTGGATTGCTGTGAGATTGCCTAATTAATTGCACAGGCTAGGAATGTAGCTACAAAACACACTGGTTGTCGTGACCAGATAGAAAACATTCTAGCCACAACACCCAGCTGATTGCATATCGGCTCAGAATGCACATTCATTTATGGTCAATGAATTTGGCATTTGCAGTTCATTATGGCTAGACTATTATATATTTCCATTATCTCTATTTGGTACTCATCGTTTGTTTAGCTTTTATAAGGTTTGCAATTTTCTTGATCAGAGGTGTAAATTTTCTCAGACTCTGAATCAAGTAGTACGAAGTACTTAAAATTTGAATCTTTGATACTGAGAGTATTCTCCAAAGCAGTAAATCTTTAAATCTAAATCGTCTTGTTGCAGACACACAAGTCAAGGGCTCAGAAAACTCAAAGGAACTTCTCTATCAGTTTGACAGACATACTGTGGAAACTACATGCGGTTCGCCCCTCCAACATTGCCCTGGCCTCAGTCTGCGTTCCAGGTAACTTTTTAACATATTACTTTTAAAGAGAATATGAATATTTTTGTTGTAACGTTACATATAAGTTATTTTAGTCTCTGGATTTAATTAGATTGGATTTTTTTCTCTAGTAACAATACAAGTAAAGTGTAGAAAAGACAAAAATTTAATAAAATCCGGATTTATAAAACAGGGGGTCTTTAGTTTGTTGTACAAGTTTTGTTATAACGGGAACTGTGTTTACATAAACAAAATATATCTCAGTAAAAATAAATATCTCAGCTAGTATAATACTCCAAGAACCATAAGCTCATTAATGAAGATAGAAGTTTATAAATATATGCTTGGAATTTAAAACTGGATAGTTCTCTGCTATTTATAAAATTAATGAATTAATATATACATTTTTTGCAAATTAAAGTAATGTAGTTATAACTACTTAAAGATAGAACAACACAGAATAATTTCTGTTGAAATGTAACTTCTTAGAATAAAATTATACTCCTGCATCAGAAGAATGTGTTCTATAGTTTAAAATTTTCTAGGTGTGTCTCATTCTAAAAATTGTCTTAGTAGGTTAATCTCAGCTAGAAATTGGGAGTTAAGGTAAAACAATCTGAAAAAAAACTATTTGATAGTTAATTGCATTACCATAAATAGCCTCTTTTAATCATAGAGGAAAAGTGAAAATCACACAAACATAAGTTAATATTAAAGTCTGATTAAATTTGGAAGAATCTTAGAGTAGGGTAATGAATGAATAAATGTTGTCAGGCCTGACCCACGTGGAGGCTGCTGCTCACTGTATCGTCGAGATCATCCATGCGTTCACTCTGGTAGATAGCAGCGACAGTACTGTCTCACTGGCTGTCAGGACTGTACCTGAGTCTGCTGCTGTGTCAGGACACCAGTGTCAGCTTCAGTGCCAAGCAGGCATTCATCCGAGTGTTGAGGCCGAGGCTGAAGCGGCGTAGAGTCTACATCCCCAGTCCTCCTCACTGCAGTACGCCAGGTACGTTTTCTTTAACAAGGTATTGACTTTGGTGATATATATAAGATGTGTTCACAAAGAAAGCAGTATGTTTTCAACCCAATATATCTTCACGTGAAAGAGCGTACCTTAAAATATGGTTAAACATTTATTCCATCAAACTCTCAGGTTCTTAGTGATGGAAAGCCACAGGTTTTATGCCGTATTCGTTTTAACCCTTTTGGGACCAACCGTGTGATTTATTGCCAGTCATAACTTAGCGATAAAGACCAGCCGTGTGATCCATTGCCTGCAGTCTTCTATAATTTTTTCGTAATATACATTAATGATTTACAAGTCACAACAATATTATTTTTGTATTCTATATGTACTGTATTCCTTTACTTGTTTATTTCATCTGAAAGGCACTCTCATATTCGTGCAAGTATGATTTCACCTTTGTTTTCTAAGTAGGATACGAGGTTTTTGCTTTAATCATGACAAAAACTTTGATTTAGCAAATATACGTAATTGGATTATGTATTCACAGATTTATTATTTGAGATATTAGAGCTTTAAAATTTGTTACATTTATATAAAATTACATGTATAATCAAATTATAGCTCTTCTCATGTGTAAAATATCTTAAAATTCAATGGTTTTCATGGTCAAACTTAACTTTTCAGACAGAAAACTAATTATATATATATATATATAATCCTTAAAGCGCGGAATAACAATAATACTTTATTAATATATAAATGTATTCCATTGAAATCAATACTTGTTTAAAATGTTTATTTCAATTGTATTGTTTTCTATGTTTGGTTTATGTTGTCATTGGTTTACAATAAAATTACGAATAAGGTATTGAACTTGTTTTAAAGTAATTTATTTGAAAGTACCATAATTTGTTGTAAAGGAGCTGTAGAATCGGAGAAAGCAGGCCCAGTATCCCAGCCATCCCAGGAATCCTCTGAGGCTGACCAGGCACACTTTGAGGTGGATGCCGTGGAGCCCATGGTCCTGCTCGCTCCAGATGCTGGTTTGTTCTCTACCATTGTCTGATTAGGAGACAAAGAGTGTCGAAACCAGACACTTTTATTGCGTCTATTGTATTTTTAAGTATGATCTCATAAAAGATTCAAATTCGTTATTCACTGTATCAAAAACACCCATTGAAAAATAATTGCAGACTGATTCAAGCTCCTAATTAGTTTCCATAGTAGACTTTTACTTCATGTTGTTTATTGGATAAATGTTTAGAAAACTGTGAAGAGTAGGTCTAAACCTTGAGATTATTTTAGTACACTGTAACTACTTGTATTGGCTCAGGTATGTGGCATGTGCTCAGTATTATTCAGTGTCATCATGGAATAAATTTACAAATATATATTTGCAATCCATAACCGTGCAAGAAGAAACTAAGAATTCAATACCAATGTGTTATTTTCACATTTAGAATTTCTTTCTTTTTTTTAAAATCACTATTGTAAAATCCTTTTAAATGTATAAGTGTGTTTTATTTTTAAATAATTACAGCATTATGGATATAATCTTGTAAAAAATATAATACACATACAAAATATTAATATTTTATATGTATTATATTATACATATAAAATATTATATTGGATATAATATTATCAAAAACAAAACAAAAGTCCGTGTTTTGATTTTGATGCAACATTCAAGTATAAAAGAAATTATAACAATTCTATTTAGTTTTCTTCATTTTTTATGGAGAACCATAGCTAAAACTTGTAAGATTCTATATACATTTTGAAGTAGACATTATAGAATCTTTGAGTTAATATAACTTTGTCAATATTTGCTCGTTCATATTATTTATGTTTAAAATGGGGTAAGTTTATTTATTGGCACAAACACACAAACCAATGCTGTATGACGAATCCAGCCTCAAAGAAAAAAAAAATTATGAAACAGGTAAAAATTGTGAAAATAGTTGTGGTACAAATAAAAGACATAATTTCAAAATGGTAATAGGCTTTTTCAAAACGTTTTACTACATATTATAATAATTTTTGCAAAATGATAACTATTAGATGTATTTACCTAATACACCACAACATTTTGTTTAATAAAACATTATTACACTATATTTGTTCAGAATTATGGATAATTTAATTTTGTATTTGAAGTAGATATGTACTCAAAAAAACATCCTAGGCCCAGGTGGGTTTGATGTAACCAAAACCAGGTGACCTTTAACCTATCAACAATACATTGCTATGTTCTTGTTTCTTATTTTATTCTAGGGTTTGTGCTTTTCCCTCTTTATCATGTAGCAGTGTCTATGCTTTTTTTAATATAGTCCACTCTCTTCAACGTTATACGTATTAGAGCAACTAAGCTTGGTACCTTGTACATATATCTAGTTAAAATATCTTTTTATATTACCCTCGGCTAATTAATAAGCGATATAACATTCTGAAATGTTTTTATACAAACCAAGTTATTTTAGAATTTAAAGTACAAAACCTCTTATTTTTTAATTTAAATTATATTATTTTTAGTATAATTTGTGTCAGCGCGCCAAAACAATACAATCCGCAATGGGTTAAAAAGTTGAGTTGCTGTCAATACAGGGTTCTCCCACAATAACCCGACAGAATTCTCAGGTGGTTTCTTCTCATCAAAATAATGAAAAAAGTTCTTATAAACATATCTCCGGAAACGCTTAGTTAGCGAGCTACAGCTAGTAATAGATTTCATATATATTGCATTTTCTGTCTTATTTGTTGTATATGTTGATTTAATTAAACAACATTTTTTTAAACTTTGTGTTTTTTTTTATTATTGGCCTAATTTACATTATTCTCTTCAGAATTACATAATCTATAAGTTTTTGATTATAAAGTTTGCGTGTTTATTACCCATTTAATGAAGTTAATGTACTTCAAATCTAAACAAAAAGCATGCTTTTCGAGACCGAAGTTTGCATATTTTGTCTGATATCTCAGAAAATGGTTGGTTTTACAGGACGTATTTTATTAAATTTTTCAGTTCATTTTACATAATATCCAATAAATTTAACAACTATCTTTACGCCATAAAAACGCTAGTTTCGCTTTAATTTCCATCCTTTTTTAGAAAATTTGGTGAAATCTTTCATTAGCCGTAGCTCGCTAACAAAGGTTACTCATAGGACACCCTGTATAACCACAGTTTGATCATTACACCATTTTGTATAAGGACTGAAACATTAAAATTGCCAAACATTTTATTTTCTCCTTAGTGCTGTGTCAGGTCATGTATCATCGTTGACAATTGTGTAAACTTGTCTAGGTAATTACATTAATAGTGACATATACTGTATCTAGGAGCAGCTAGCGGAGTGCCGATGAACATGGAGGTGCTACTGGGAGCCGGAGGGTTCCCCCCACTACTGGACATCCCCCCTGATGCAGACGACGAGACCATGGTGGAGCTGGCTATAGCCCTCAGCCTGCAAGACCATGAGGGTGCCGCCAACCTGCAGAGCATCACACACGGTCTGGCCAACCTGCACAATCTGGCTGGTCCTGCACTGCAGGTAATACTCTTTTACAGTCTTCACCTAGTGTTGGATGTAGAGCCATGACCTGAGTAGGTTCTAAATCCAGCATATTGTGTATCCACTCGCCTGTCAATAAAGTTGCTAATGTCATTAAAAACTCCTGAAAAGACTTACGTTGGTTGTAACAAACTAGTATAATTTGTTATTAAAAACATATATATAATACTCTATCTAGAATTATTAGCAATCAAAAATGTTTCCTCTGTAAAAAGCTATTCGTTTCAAAAACCATTAAAAAATAATACAAACGAACGGCAATGTGGAAGTATAGATAGATAATACTTACTGATATTGCCTGATATACCACAATACTTACTGATTTATTAAAGAATATTTCAGATGTTATAGCAGGACCTTTATCATCTGTAATTAATACAAGTTTTGAAACAGGAATTTTCCCAGACAGTTTAAAAATTTCTAAAATTGTGCCTATTTTTAAAAACAAGGGAAACTGCTCAGAAATTATTAACTATAGACCAGTTGCACTTCTGCCTGTTATTTCTAAAGTTTTTTGAGAAAGCTATTTGTAATAGGTTAATTGATTTTTTAGAAGCTAAGAGCATACTTTTTGTAAATCAGCATGGATTCATGAGGGGGAAATCCACTTTGTCAGCCATAATAAAATTTCTTAATGAAATAATGGAAGGAATGATAAATGGTGATTTTATTTGTGGTGTGTTTCTGGATTTGCAAAAAGCTTTTGACTGTGTAAATATAAATATTTTGCTTGATAAATTAGAAAACTACGGAATAAGAGGGACACCTCATGATTTACTGAAATCTTACTTGGTCTGTCGGAAACAGTTTGTCACCATAAAAAATGATCAGGGTGAAGTCACATCTAAAAGATCAGACATTAAGTGGGGTGTGCCTCAGGGTTCCGTTCTTGGTCCATTGCTATTTTTAATATATATTAATGACATTGGAAATGTAAGTAATCCTAACCAGACAATTTTATATGCAGATGACACATCTATACTATATAAACACAAAAATTTGGAGGATTTAGAAATCATAGCAAATATACAAATTAATAATATAGTGCAATACTTTAATGAAAACTTTTTAACAGTAAATGCAAATAAATCAACAGCTCTCAATTTTACTTCAAATAAAAAATCTTCCTTTGAAATTCAAATAGCAGTTGACAATTTAGTAATACCAAAGTTTGATTCTACAAAATTTCTCGGATTGATTATCGACAAAAATTTAAATTGGAATGACCATATAACTACTCTTTGTTTAAAGTTATCTAAAGCAATATTTATGATGAGAAAACTGTCTGAATTTTGCAACGAAAAAGCTCTTAAAATGGTATATTATGCATTTTTTTACTCTCAGTTAGTTTATGGTATTGAAATATGGGGAAATACATTTAAGAAGAACATTAATAAAATTTTATTAATACAAAAAAAAGCAGTACGTTATATTTCTGGTATTGGCTATAAGGATTCATGTAAACAAAAATTTCAAGAACTTCATATTATGACAGTCCCTTGTTTAATTGTGTATAAACTTTTGCTTTATATGGCTACGTCAAACAAGCTAACATATAAAAACATTCACCAATATAACACAAGGGGTGCAAACAATATTGTAACCAAAAAACTGATTTCCAAACAATATTCATTAGCAACATTATCTCTTGGACCAAAATTATGGAACACACTGCCAAATGGGTTAAGATCACTGCCATTTAGTACTTTCAAAAGACAAATTGGATTTTTCCTTTTGGAACACCCACTTTATGAAGTGGATGAGTTTTTTGGGATTAGTTATAAATTAGATAATTGTTGTTGATTTTGGGAAATTCTTTTATCTGTATTGTAATTAGTTTTTAAATAATTAATTGATTTGTTTTAATTGATATATTTATTTAATATATCACTTCTTTTAAAGATCTGGACGAACTGGAGGATTACATTGCTTTTAAAACTGAAATGTACAATATTGTGTTTTTCAATGTGACAATGTATGTAATCTTTACCGGTAATAAATGAGTATCATTGAGTATCATTGAGTATCATAATAATAATTTGCACTAATAAGAAACCAACAATGTAATGGTGAAAAGAAGGTTGTTAAATGTCTTCTGGTATGTTAAGATTTGTAAAATACCCATCGTAGTAATGTAACTACGTTGTTTGTTACTGTGTAATAGAGAAGGCAGAGAGGAAAGAGTGCTGTGGAGAAGAGTTTTTATGTTTAACGTGTTACACAATTAAGACAAAGAGTGTCAAAACCAGACACTTTTATTGTGTCTATTGTATTTTTAATTATGATATCATAAAAGATTCAAATTTCGTTATTCACTGTAACAATTAATTAAATTATATTCAGGTTACGTAGATGTGATCATTAAAAAATCCTCATTTGTATCGTTCAATTACTAAAAGTTACAAATGATAGAATTTACAGGTGTTGGCTACCCAGAGTTTGGGGCAAGTACAGAACCCTGCAGGAGGCAGTCAGGAGGCCGGTCACTTCTCAGACACGACGGCCAGTGCCGGAGCCAGTGATGATGAGGGTTCCACAGCCGCTACTGACGGCAGCACGCTGCGCACTTCCCCGGACGGCCGAACAGGTACAAAAATAACCTAAATACTTTACTTGAAGTTGTGACCATCTAATTTTGTCTGTAGTACACTTTTCATCCATATTCGGTCAGAAACAAAATAAAAGACATTAACCATCCATTAACTCTCTCCTGGACTAAAGTTTCGCACCACCCCGAGAATTAACAATTACAATTGTGCAGGACCTGTTATCACGGCTAATACACTAACCAAAGAGTGTCCTCTAAAGAAACTAAAACTTCTGATAAAGTTCTCCCTTATCATATTTTTTATTTGTTATATAATCTGCTGTCCAAATTCCAAATAAATGTAATTCTTGCAGTTTTTTCATCTTAACTCATTTTTTATTCTTGTGCACAAGCTTCAATTGTAGGGAGCTATTAGTGTTTGAAATCAATAAGCTCTTCAGTATGTAGACTTAAATTGATGTTCATTATCGTTTGACTTCTGCTAAGGAAAATGTTTGAATCAACAGGGACACTTGCTAAGAGAGTAGGATATTTTGAGTACGTCATTCAACGGTTAGGAGAGCTATAAGGTGATTTCTAGAAACAGTAACATGACATCAGAAGGCCAGTTGAGGGCAGATCAAGAATCATAGACCAGTAATCAGCTGCAGGGTACATAACGAATCATACAGTACGTAGATGTTTTTAGAGAAGATGATTAGAGCAGCATAAGACCTACCGCAGGTCTTCTCCTCACCACTCGTCTTTAAATGGCCAGACATAGATTTGCTCAATTAAAAATGTCAACTGGAATGAAATGATTTTGAAGAAGGTTCTCAGACGAGACCAGAATTTGTTTAGCTTCTCTAGATAGATGTCAGCGCATCTGGAGAAGGCAGAGTAAAAGATAATGTTTTATTTCCTCATCTTCCCACCTTTGGGAGGTTGTTATAGACACAATGGAAGGGCCACCAAAGTGTCTGAACTCCTATAGAACACATATGAGACATTTTTTTTTTTAATTAAGAGCCAGAAAACAGCGTTCCATCAACTTTGCTGCCTTACAAAACACAGTTATTGATGAGTGGAAGGCATTAGCACAAGAAGATATTCAATATCTTATTACTGTAATGAGACGATGACTCCAAGTGGTAATAAGAACAAAATTTGTAAACATGAGATGCGTATAAAAACAATGAATTATTAAACCAGATCATCAAAATAATTTGTAGTCCTACTAAAACAAGATTTATCTTATTTACCATATATGATGCTGTATAATGTTTTTCAAATATTTGGAATAAAATGGATTTTGTAAATTTATAATTGTATGATTTTTCCTCACTACAAAATTAAAGAGAAATATTCATATTAACATTACTTAATAAATCTGTAATACACTTTTTATACAAAAACAATATTGGCGCCAAACTTTTGTCCAGAAGTGTATATTATCTCTAATCACATCTAATATTAACAAGCAGAAGTACTGACTGCTCTACACCCAACGTTTCTTCATTCTCTTCAGACCGTTTAAATATTTTCTGCCAGTGATTTACATTCATTTTGGGTGGATAACCTACAAATTATGAGAAAGATCAATACATCACTACACAAGATCATTTTTACAAAAATTACTTGTCAGCTTATATATTTTTTTGGTTGATCCTCTTTGTTCTCCTATCATTTTAATTAATGCCTTCGAGGCGAGTTAACAAATAGTTACAGTTTCACCAGTTCAGTCTAGATTTCCTAATTGTTCTAAATAAAGAGGAATTGGTTTTTACCAAAGACATACAAACAAACATCTGCGGTTACAGGGTGGTAGCGAGAGCGGAGGCAGTGGAGTGGGACAGCATCCACTGGAGAACACAACTACAGCATGTCTGGCCGTAGTTCAGCCTATGGGGATAACATCCAGGAGAACTTGGTGGGAGCTCGGAGTGAGACAAGCTCCCTGGGGGCCCCCGCCGGCTTCCAGGTACTTTCCTAGTTTTGGCCATCAAGTTTGCTGGCTGTGTTCATGTAGATCGCTGTGGTAATCTCTAAGTAAACTGAAACAGATTGTTCGTTTCCAACTGTTACCTTGAAAATTGTTATTTTTTTTCTCAGCACTTTATGAACCATCATTATAAGAAAATTTAATTATTATTTAGAAAAGATCACCAGGATAGAAAAGATTTCATAGCATCTTGTAATTGTACGAGGTGTGTTCAAAAAGTATCGCGAATTTTGAATTTTCGCGGGTTACGTATATTTGAATTTCGATTTTTTTTGTGGCGTTATGTTGGTACATATGTCTCTTCCTTCTATTGACGATTCGCCCATTTTGAATGTTCAGTTAATTATTGACAGCTGCTTTGCTTGCACGTGTTTTGGTATGTCTTCGATTTTTTACCTATTCAAAAAAATAGAACAAAGGACCTGTATCAAATTTTGTGTGAAAAACTAAATTAAGTGCGCGGATGCATTCTGAATGTTGACTGTAGCATACGGAGAAGCTACTTTGGACAAAAGCAATGTTTATCGGTGGTACAAAATGTTTTCAGAAGGCCGAGAAGATGTGAACGACGAAGAGTGTGCCTGACACCCGAGCACTTCAACAACAGACGAAAAAATTGATGAAGTGAAGAAAATGGTATTGGCCAAATCGTCGAATCACCGTTAGAGAAATTGCCGAGGACCTAGGCATATTGATTGGCTCGTGCCATTTGATTTTAATCGATAATTTGGGCATGAGACGTGTCGCCGCAAAATTCATACCAAAATTGCTCAATTTCGATCAAAAACGGCATCGCATGAACATTGCTAATGAGATGTTGGAATCTGTCCGCGACGACACAAATTTGCTCCAGTGGGTCATAACTGGTGACGAATCGTGGGTTTATGGTTATGACGTGGAAACCAAAGCTCAATCATCTCAATGGAAGCTGCCGCACGAACCAAGACCGAAGAAAGCACGCCAAGTTCGGTCGAATGTGAAAGTTTTGCTTACAGTTTTCTTCGATTGCAGGGGCGTGGTGCATCATGAGTTCTTGCCACAAGGTAGAACGGTGAATAAGGAATATTACCTGCAAGTTATGCGCAATTTGCGCGAAGCAATCTGCCAGAAAATGTCCAAATTTTGTGGAAAAACAAAAATTGGCTTTTGCACCACGATAACACCCCTGCTCACACATCGCTGCTTGTACGCGACTTCTTTGCCAAAAACATCACACTAATGGTACCGCAGCCACCGTATTCCCCAGATCTGGCCCTCTGTGACTTTTTCTTGTTCCCGAAACTGAAGAGGCCCATGAAAGGACGATGCTACGCCACGATTGACAAGATAGAGACGGCATCGAAGGAGGAGCTGTACAAGATACAAAAAAATGATTTTTTGAAGTGCTTCGAAGATTGGAAAAAATGTTGGCACAAGTGTATAATATACCAGGGGGATTACTTTGAAGGGGACAAAATAGATATTCACAAATAAATAAATAATTTTTGAAAATACACAAATTTCGCGATACTTTTGAAAACACCTAAAATTTTTTAATTGAAGAATGCCACTAGGAAGTTGTAAAGGTATTTTACAGTAGTTTAACCCTGTAAGAATGTCATTTAAAGATTACCCATACAGTATTTATTGTCTGTTATTTTAAAATTTTAATATTTTTTCTGAAATGTAACTTTTGTTCTTTACATTACAAAGCAAATATTTTCAAAACGGCTTATACATCATTTTTATAACATACTGTATTATGTATGTTTGTAAATATTAATTTGTTAAATATATAATTAAAATATTAATTTATTAATTTTTATTTCACCCAAAAGTAATAAACTAAAATTGCATGAATACAGATAATAAAAAACACTAGAATACCATTAGGTCCATGTTTTTAGTCATTTGCTAGGTGTTACAAAGTTTTTTGTTCATTTTCCCCTGGGTTCATTTAGCTTTAGACCTACTTTGGATACATTTCGGGCTTGTTAGGCTATATTTATTAAATATTGAGAAGGGAGATTTTATAAAAAATTCAAAGTTTATGCAGTCGATAATGATAAGTAAGCATACCTAAAAAAAATGTTTTAGTAATATTATTTTTTCCATTGGAGCTATAGCTGCAGTTGTATCTTACAAGTTGCACAACTTCAAAAAGAGTGTCTCTTTGTTTTTTGTCAGACAATTTTTTCTTTTAACTCTATTGTGAACTGATTTAGTTATAGACTGATAATTTTGTTAAACGTGTTCATAAAGATTTAAAAGCTAATTAATTAGTAAGACTGTACCAGTATATTGTACATTTGTTCACTTGGCAAGTGCTGTAGTGAAATTTAACTAGATAGTTTTTTATTCGTGTGCACTAGTATTGTTGTGCACTTTTCAAAGTATACAATTTAGAACTATTTGTGGTTTACAGAACCAGGAGCCTGACGGTGTTGAGGCAGAAGCTGAGGTGGACAACGAGGGAGGTACCAAACTCCACGACCTCAGACTCAGCATTTTGGAGAAGCTGATACAATTTGTACCTCGACTCAGTGAGGTCGGGGGAGTACGAGCAATACCATTCATGCAGGTCAGTTATCTTAGTTGTCACACATGTGATATTCGTGTTGTACGTGTACTAAAGAAGGAACAACTTAATTACAGCCTTAGGTTTGTTAAATTTTTTTTTCATTAGAAGTAAAAGTATCAAATTTAAATCCTTTTTTACGCATTCAGAAACAAAAAGCGCATACTAAATAAAAATAATTTACATGCTATTTTAACAATATTATTTCCAGTTCGATATAAAAGTACAGATACCTCAATTGACATCAAGTACATTACCTAGACATCGATAACAATTAGTCCCATATAGCTTGCTAAAATGGTTTTGTGTTTACAACAAAAACAAAATGGAAACAAGACAAAAAGCCCACGCCAGCCACCAAGACTAACTTTTAGACACGTAAATAAATTTGAAATCAGAATTAGCTGACTCAATTCAAACCCATAAAAGTGCTGACTTTCAGTCTGTTTATCTATTTGTGATATAACTAATAATTATGTCTGATGTCAGTTTTACTTGTATCAAAATAGAAAAAACGTGATCTCGGAACAAAATTATTGTTTCATATTTTTTAACCTTTTGATGCGATCTTATTTTGACCTCTACCTTAATTAGCATGGCTGACAATCACTTTCTTTTACAAAATTCCTCAATCGCCTTCAA
The DNA here is from genome assembly GCF_021130785.1 of Homalodisca vitripennis. Taxonomy (NCBI): domain Eukaryota; kingdom Metazoa; phylum Arthropoda; class Insecta; order Hemiptera; family Cicadellidae; genus Homalodisca; species Homalodisca vitripennis. The sequence goes on from NW_025778006.1 coordinate 82,522, forward strand.
GACAAACCAAAATGTGTGTGTGTATTCAGTGCAAAATGGCTCTTGGTTAAGCTAATATTTATGACATCACAATGTGAATTCTGAAAAGTGTCCATAAAAATTTATTAAGAATTTTAATTATACATTTGCTCAGTTAGAACTGGTAAAATTATAGTAAGAAAGAGTTAAAATTTAACATTCTGTCATAGGTGTGGTTCTGATGCTGACGTCAGACCTGGACGGTAATGAGGAACGAGACCGAGCCTGTCTGGAGAACCTGCTGACCGCTGTGATCGGTGAACTGTCCATGCGGCAGCCTGACATCTCTGATGTGTGCAAACGAACACCGCAGCGTGAAGTGCATCTGGTCATCATGAGGCTCATCAGTGAGTTATTTCTAAACTCGTAGAGTAATTGTAGTGTTGTTGCATCAACCTGTTATCTCTGGCATTTGCAGGCAAACAGTGCAGGAAGAAATAATCCTGATCATCATGGGATTCATCGGAGAGTAATTTGTGTTAGTGAAATAACTCAAGCTCCATGATCTAACCCAAATCAGAATTTCTGATTATAAAATGTTTGTTCAAGAAGCCATTGATTTATCCACTCTAATCACAGTGCTTATTTTAATTATTAAAAGGTACTTCTTTTATAGTATTGAATATTAAATTTGCTACTTATACCTTTTGGTACTTTTGAGTGCCAAAACTGTCCAGAAAGTATCAGACGTTTTGGCCTATTGCAGCGGTAGACCAAGTTAGATCCACCATCTTGGTGTCAAATGTTTCTATATGCATTACACATACATCTGCGGCAATGTACTCCTACTTTGCTCTCCATGTCATATTAAAATGTGTACTGCAATAGATAATACCGAACTTGTAAGAGTGTTCGTTGATCAGATTTTTGTTAGCTAAAATCACAAACCCAGTTGAAATTTATTGCCAACTGTGTGTTATTTTCAGATAAAGAATAATAAGTGAAAATAAAGTAAGGTATGATCTACTAATTTTTAAAAATAGCATAATGGCCATACTAATGTTCAGGATGATGGCCACTGTGGTAGCCCTAGCCTTGAGACTGGTTTGTGAAACTTCGTTACAATTACAGAACTTTCAGAACGTTTTCCTCAAATTTAATGGATTTTGATTGCATAAAATGGCAAGGAAAAAACATGGTCTGCCTAGTAGGTTCCCCTAACAGAATACCACAAAAAAACTGTGACTGACTGCAGCATTGACCTTCCTTGAAAATTAAACCAAAAATGGTAACAAAGTTATTGATTGTAACTGTGGTTAACCCTCCAACTGATGACCGACGGCACAGACGTTCATCAATATCATTTGTGAACTGATAAAGACAGCACAGCCATTGTTATTATTACGTGAAAACCGTTTAAGTTTTAAAGACATAACTTGCACCAGTCGAATCCCTCTACTCATAAATACCAATTCATTTTTATATAGTTTATATTCATAATATTACCCATTGTCAGCTGATATCGATCCACATGCCACACAGCAAACAGCTGACGGACTATGCAGTTGGTGATACGTTGCACGACTTTGATGATCTTTGTTGCTACCGTTGCTAGTTATTAATGTTGGCTAGTTGGTTACACTTGATTGTTATGCCTGTGAAATGGGCGATCCTTGTTCAAAATTATATATGTGAACTATTGGATGATAAAAGTAATAATAGCATAAAATTGGAAAATAAAAATCTGATAATAAAAGTGGCATATCAGCAATTCAGCATATCAGCATGATGAAATTTCTTTGTCATATTTGTTGTCAGGTAGTCTGTATGATTATAAACCAGTGGAATGTGAGTTGGGTTGTGAAAATTGATAGTGGCAGTGAAAACAATTCATCATTATCTGATGTTCCTCTTGCCCAAAGAATTCATCAAACACCAATATGGATGCATATTGCCAAAAAGTAGTACATAACACTTATTAACTAGCATTTAGCACATATTTTTTTTAAAATACCCAAAAAATCTGCTGCGCAAAGACAAAAACCAGTGTATCATTCTGAGAGTTTCTTATTATAAGTCGGAGGATTAAGTGGCTGAAGCATATCAGTTGTGAAACAAAATGATAAAATGGGGACACACACATTCTCTTATACAGGTGTAAACCAGTAGATTTGTAATCCCTACCCAGGTGTGTGGCTGGAAAGTGCTGTAACCTCTCAGCCTAAGAAGGAATTCAATTGATATTTCACTATTTGCAGCATATATCGTAATAAATATTGTTTTCCGTTGTTTTATTATCCGAGTGTCAGTGTCATAGTGGCTGTAGAATATTTTTAATAATGGTGTATTAGGGTGGGTTAAACATTCAAAATATGGAAATAAGCATACATTTTGACGATATTTGAGACCTACTTGATGGTGAATCTGTGAGCACTGGTGAGCTCTGTAACATATTAGTTGGCGACATAAGTATTGGCCTGCTGAGCTCTAAGGCTTAAGTAAGTAAACTTAGGATTGGTATTCAGCATGGTGTGATTTGGAAACACTGGTTTTTTATTTTAAATCCTGTAATAGATTAAATATCCAATAGTATCATGGAATGAAATGAAAAATGAATTGTCAGAGGTGACATTAAGACTACAAATTTTCTATGTTCTCCATAGGTGTGATGATGTCAAGATCCAAGTCCAGCAGCAAGACCAACACAGACAACTGCAGCTTCATCTCTCAGGTGACAGCAACCAATGTTACAACAGGCTGGAGTCATAGACTACTGTCTACAGCTGCTTAAGCAGTTCCTCTCCTACTGGAAGGGGTAAGTCTGACTGATATACTTGGAACAAGTATGAAGTATGAATGTTGAGTTTTAGCTCCAGTTCACCGTCCGCTTAGTGCAGCATCTGAAATCTGACCTGACACTGTCGCAGACATAGCTCTTGGAATCTGGTGTCATGTTCGTCTGAAGAGACCCAAAAAAAGTCTCCAATGAAGAAGATAAAAATGAAACTTTTTACATCGTTTCAACATCAGAGACACAAAGTATAGTGTAATCTAGGTGAAGATGAACTAAGAGGAAAGGTGAACTGGAGCTTAACTCAACATTCACAGAATCAACTCTTCCCACCATAGCTACATTATGTGTAGAAAAATAAACCATCTGTAATTCTGTTATCCTTCCAAATCATTCATCATCAATAATTAGCTGTTAACAACGAAAAGTTTTGTGCCAATCCTAGTTTGATCCCTTATTTTCAAATATTTTAGATAACTCATATAAGAGGCTGATGATTGTGGCTAATGTGTATATTCAGAAAGTTCAACTATTGATTTTGTTATGACAAGTATATGATCAGAGAGTAAAGTCGGCAAAGGGGAATTCTTGTTCCATTATAGGGCTCTAAATGTTAGTTGTTAGTCAAAAGACTTGCTCATTAGTAAAACATGCTATATTCTCTTTAACATAACTTCTTATATTGCTTACTTTATTTTTACAGGCTTTCTGACAGAACGGTGTTTTTCTATCTATGAGATATTTATTTCATACAAAATAAGATGAAAGTGTCATAACGGTTCCTGTAAAATTATCCTGGAAAAAACAGACTGTGAAAATGGAAGTAAAGTATTTTTTCACCAAGTATATGAAAAGCAGCTGGGGTTTACTTTCTGATGATTGTTCCCTGTTTTCAGGTCCGGTGGGGAGGAAGCAGGTAGCAGTGTCGGCGGGGTCCTGCTCAAACCCCATCTGAATTCCTCCCCCCCGACATGTCCCCTTTTCTTCCTGAAGCAGTACGTCAAGGGACACAGCAATGATGTGTTCAAGGACTACCCACACCTGCTTACAGAGATGGCTCTGAGACTGCCCTACCAGGTCCAGAGGTACTCCTGTGCACCGATCACCTTTGAACAGGTCAGTCCACGGCTGTGAGGAAGTTTTCATCTATAATTTGAATTTTGTAATAAAAACAAACATACATTATTATAACTTATACTGTGGTCTGTGGATGGAACTGTGTAAGGTGAATACTCTGTTGCAGGCTTGGTTCTTCTTCCTGTGTGAGTATATGATGACACAACAAGCCCCCTTCATTAGGCGACATGTGCGCAAGCTGCTCTCTCTTCATCTGTGGCACCAAGGAGAAGTATCGGCAGCTGCGGACTTGCACTCTCTCAACTCTCACAATCAAAGTAAGCACTTGTGGTTTGTCAATTATGTCTTCTACAGAGGCTAGTAATGGGTCAAATCAACAGTTTTGAATCGCAAACTAATTCCAAAATCTTTTACAAAGTGATTCTCAATTCTTGGAATTTTGAATTATAATAGTTATTTTTAAGCCTGGCTTTGATTTAAGTAAAATCACTGTGCGACACTGGTACTTTCTGCCATTCTCTTAAACCTCTAGTGATAGTCTGTTAGACCATCCAAAAATATTATCTCTATTTTTAAAGGGATTTAGCTTAGGCATTATATTGAGTATAAATGACTAGTAAAATGTAAAAAATTAAAATTGAAAATTTATATTTTGTGTTGGTTTTGCTGGTTGTAGAAAAAAAGACTTAAAAATCAACACGTAATGGAACGTATTAACATAATAAATAAAACAACGTTTTTTTTTTTAATTTATTTGTGAGTTATCACAGCTATTGCCAATTAAAATGCACTGTTACATCAAATTTGTTACTTGTATTCTAACACTTGTAATTTTTTACAGTTTTGATGTGCTTATATTTATTTTTTTGAAAATTCTTTAAATTTCATAAAGTCAGAGTACCACAAATTTCACAGAAGAGTATGAATAAAGCAGCTTTTTAAAGAATACATATTGATTGTCTCTGAAACGAATTCAGTGAACATTTTTTAATGAAAACTATGTCTAACATAGCCTACAATTGCTGTATATAAAAGTAGACAGATTAGTAGTAGTACACAATGTTTAAGTTGTAAGTAATTAAAAGTAAACCTCGAAATAATGACAATAGAATTTTCAATAAAAAAAACTTTCAGATTGGATATAACAACACTGTAGTTATAAAGTCATAATTATTTCAATGGTGTTTAGTAATTCCATAAAACACACATTAGGTCTACTCTTGTAAGAATTAACTTTTGTTGCCTTTATAAGATGTATATATATCAAATATTCACTAGGTAAGTTGAGCAATTTTGTGGTAAAATCTCGATCTGTTGTCAAACAAAAAGATGTGGTTAAATGTATTTGAAAGGAGTCATGGAAGGTTGTGTTACTGCAGGCAGCAGTACAAGCGTGCTGTGACAACGGAGGCTTCTCGGCCGGCGAAGGGTAACAACCCCCTTCAGCCCTCTCCTTGTCCTACGACGCTCTGGTGGAGCTGATTAGAACATCTCAAGGCTTTGTGTGGAGGTGGCTCATACTCGGACCATCAACTGGCAGATGTTCTGTCTCACGCATGAGACAATCCTCTCATTTCCTTCTGCAGGTTAAGCGTATTGTGATCCCTGTCTCACGCCACACTGACACACAAAACCGCTTGTGTGTGATTTCGGAATTGAAGTTCGTAATTGTTAATTTCTTAGAAGTAAGGATAACAATTTATATTTTCAGAGAAGTTACTATAAGAAAATTACTTTAAGCAAGCTTCAAATGGACTGAGATCACGTTAGAACAAGCCGAACTTTCAGTAGAATGGCCCTTATAAATGTAAGATTTTGTGGACTCTCAGTAAAAAGTGCAGATCCACCTGTCTTGTAAATAATGTACCACTTCTTAGAAAATGAATCTAATCACTTTTTTCCTATGTAATGGTTAAAGTTTCAAGTAGATACTAATAGAAGGATAGTAATATAAGATTAAAAAAAAATTCAACTAATTAATGGACCACAAGCCACATAATATTAATATCTAACAAATTGCTAAAGTCATAGTTTTTTTGGTTGATACTATTAAATGTTCATTAAGGCCTATAAGGATACAAGTGTTTTGCATCTCTGTTCTTACATTGCGAAAATGTAGGCCTATCTCTCTTTAGCTTTATTTTTATGGTTTTCAAATTAACTTCTCTCTTGAATTCCAATGTAATTGATAACTTGTATTGTGTATAACTGTGTAATGGCTAGGCATAACATCAGGCTGCCCAGACAGATTTCATACGCAATTTTGTTTTAAAATGCATGTTTATTTCAGAATATTTCTTTAAAATTATTGTAAGATGGGTTTAGAGAACGTATTTGTGTATCAAACATGTGCTTACATTAATGTACCACATTAGATATTTTCAGAAGTCTACTATAAGAAGAATTCTTTAATCAAGCTTCAAATGGACTGAGGATCACGTTCAGAACCAAGCCGAACTTTCAGCGTAGATGCCCTTAATTAAAAATTTGGGGGGGGGTAAAAAAAAAGGAATTTGTAAGACTCTCAATCTAAAAATGCAATCCACCTGGGTCTTGGTAAATAATAGATACCACTTCTTTAGAAAATAGACTCTAAATCACTGTTTCCTATTAATGGTTAACAGTTTCCAAGTAGATACTAATATTGAAGGATAGTTAATAGTAGATAAAAAAAATATTTCAACTATTACATGACCACATCTATAATGATGTAACTATCTACCAAATTGTCATAAAGTCAATGTTATTGTCGTGGTTATGGATAATATTAATTGTTTGTCATTATGGGCTCTATACTGATACAAGTAGTTTTGCAGTTACTGTTCTTACAATGCGAAATGTAGCCATACTCTCTTGTTATTTTGATCATTAGGGTTTTCAAATTAACATTCTCTTTTGAATTCCATGTAATTGATAACTTGTTTGTGTAAACTGTGTAATGGCTAGCATAACATCAGCTTTGATCCAAGACAGATTCATACGCATCTTTGTTTAAAATGCAGTTGAATTAATTTCAGAATATTTCTTTAAAATTAATTGTAAGATGTGTTGAGAGAATACGTATTATGTATCAAAACACTGTAGCTTAATTAATGTACTCAGAGTATTAATTAACATAAACCTGGCTATATCATAATCATATCTATACCTAGAATAACAACTAATAAAGTCCTTGAATGAATTGTGAGTTATATATGATAGATTATCCAGTAGGTGATTCCTGCCTGCTTGACGAAGTGGTGGCCCCGACAATATTACAAACTGCTGCAGTGTGCGGATACTGCCCACCGACCCGCCCCAGGCAAGCCAAGTCAGTTAGTAAAAAAAAAAAAAAAAAAAAAAAAAAAATAAAAAATGAGTATGTATACTCTATTTAGTTTTTTTTTTTTTATTAATGTGATTGTTAATTCTGTCCCCCTGTACATAATAAACTTTGGCCACTCCTGGCAAAGTTTGGAACCCTAATTGTTTCATTGTGCCAAGTCAAAATTGCATGGTGAGACAAGCCTGGCACTCAAATACGTATTTCTGCCCTAAAAAAAAACTGTTTAGAATGTTATTTGCTTTCACTTCCAATGATATAACCTTTTAGTTTTAGATCTATTATTATGAATATACTTACTTGATATTGGAAGATATTTCTACTCATTTTTCTGTAGTAATACATCAAGAAGCACAGTGAATATTGAAAAAACATGATTTCTGGCTGTACCTAATTTAAAAGTAGAAAAATCCAACGATGGATAGAGAAAAAGACCATAAACACTCACCATGCAGGCAGAATAAAACTGCAAAATTATTACTTAGAGAAAAGCATATGTCAGCTAAATACACCTTGTGTCTTTAAGTCGCCCCCTCCTATATAACTTTCTTATGAATAGAGATGAAGTGATTTACTGTTGGAGGATGTTTATATAGACCAACTGAGGAGTTTTTTCATGTATGTAAATTTTTTACCTACTACCTACCCCTCCCCAACATAAGGCAATTTAGGGGTAAGTCACAATTAAATAGGCAAAACTTAGCAGCAAGTGACACCTCTTATTGAAAGGCATTATGAAAAGAAGAAGAAGAATGGCACAAACTAAAGGTCTGCTTAATGTTTACACTATTCAAATTTGGAGGGCAATTAAAGTTTGAATTTTTTTATAAATCCCCCACTGTTAAAATTACATTTAAAGTTATTTGTAAGGCAGATAAAACATTTACTTAGCTAATTATTTTGAGAAACAGAAAACACAAAATTATATAAATAAAAGTTATTACAAAAAATCAACAACCATCGATTAACAGCATACATTTATTAGTTTTAATGTTTTGTCATGGCCAAAGTCCATTATAGAAAGTCCTGAAGTAGCTCTGGTTTCGACATGTCATCTGGATTGTTTTACCAGTTGGTAGTATTGTGAGACACATTCAGACCACTTATCACTGCTGTAAACAAGACAATTTTATTTTATTTACATCTCTTTGAACTAAAATTTGGTTTTTATCAATAAATGGTACTATTTGTAACTTAACGGTTCCGTGTCAAGAATGAATGTTGCGTGCAATATTTTACTAAATGCCTCAGTTCATTTTGATTTCTTGTTAGGTTTTACCATATTAAAATGTATAATTAAAGAAATGACAAGTTCGAGCAAGAACGGCAGTAGCAGCAGCAAGCCGGGAGAAAGAGGGGAGATAGTGGAGGAAGGCCAACATCTGCACGGCAGACTGGTCAAACAGCTGAAACAAGTGGGTGGAAAAGGGAGTTACTGACCACGGTTCATCCGGCACCTTCCATGTTTGGATTAACCAACACCACCAACATCCGCTTGCAGGCTTCACCGCCCCTGGTGTGGGCCATCTACCAAGTAAGAATCACATGAAGCGCATCATGGTTTAAATAGGGGTCAAATGAGGAAAGATGTGTTCTATGTAAGGGATCCTGCTGAGTCCTTGGATCATCGTGTAATTGACCTCATTCATTGGATTTCCATATTCCCTGAGAAAACTAATTCCCATGTGGCATCAATATCAGCTAATATTCTGGAGTAAGGCTTCGGAAAAATTAAAGAAATACCTCTTCTATTGAATCGCAATTTACCATTAACAACATACGTATCTTTAAGCCTTGTTGATCGGAAGGCCTCTTTGAGTTTTATAATAGCACTGGGGGGTCAGCAACTCGGCAGTTCATTAGGTCACTATGTAGTGGCCCTGACGAGCTGAACGACTACCTGCAAGGCCAATCGACAACCACACCCAACACCAACCCGTTTACACCCATCTTGGCTCAGTACTTGGAGACTGGAACGCTTCTACCTGGTAGAGCGAGCCATGTCCTGGGTGTGCAACAATCCCCGAAGGTCTTCCCATGGCCACAAGGGGAGCATCTACACTGGTCTCAGTATCAAGGTGTGTTGTCCCACTGAGCTGAGTGGACAAAGACATGTCGATAAATTTAATGAACTGACGGAGAGAATAGCCCCTGGCTTACCCGTAATGCTCCGGTGAGCTCAGAAAGTGGCTCAATCATTTAAAGGTTTAGGCCTGAAGCGAGTCAGTACCAGTCCCATGTAGAATTGACAAGAATAAATATTCCAAATACATTAAAAAATAAATTATTTATTACTGTTGGGTCTTTAGTTTGACTGAACTGAAGTAAGGTCATCTATGAAATGTTTTTCTGTCCAGCCAACCATGTTGCTTTAATCTTTAGTTTAGGATGTTCATGTGGTAATTGAAACCATGTGATTATCTAATGAATAATTCCAAATTTTATAATAGTATACTTATACGGGAAATAAAGTGTTTGCCTTGAAGTCAAGTTGTTGAGATACCTTACCAATTGAACGTTTTCTTGAATGTTTTGTAATGAAAGATAAATAGTTTTAAAATCATTTCCCTTGATCACAGGAACTCCCTAGACAAAGGGTGAGCAAGAGACCAGTTCCTGGTACCTGATGTGGTCATATGTGGCCCAATCTGTCTGCCAGTCGTAATGGACGCAAGGACTGTGCAGTTTGTAAGATCTCTTATGGGCCTACTTTTCCATCAAGTGCAACAGTGCCTCTACCAAGGTAACTTCTTGAATCCATTAACAAAATCCTTTGATCCAGTAGTACTCGTAGCTTCATGTTCACTCTACTTGCAGCTTACTGTTCTCTATATTAGTCATTGGGTCCTACTTGACAGTTGTGTTTGAATGATAATGGTTACAGAGGAACGAGTACATAGAACAAGCCTGTGAACGTGCTGCCACAAACAAAAACCAGCTTCTTGTCACACCATCACCACACCAACCTGTACACCCACTCTGGGCTCAGTACTGTGGAGCTGGACGGCTTCAACCTGGAGAGCGATGCCCCGGTCTAGGTGTGCAAACAATCCCGAAGTCCCCATGGCCAGCAATCAAAACTGTCCAGTATCAAAGGTCAGTAGATATCTGTGAGGGAACAATTACGATAAATGATTAATTTAACGGACCTATTTCATATTTGGGATTGGTTTAGTCCTCAGTGCTGGCTGGGGATAGAATTTATTTCACTTCCGCCAGGTGTGATCCGGCCGGAAGTCTTTAAAGCTCATTGTGCAATTTTATAATTAATGGTTTACAAAGTTTTACTATTGATGTCTAATAATGTCTTGGAGAAGTAATTTATATTTGTATTGATCTTGAGGTGGTATTCATGAACAAGACGTTTGAAAAAATGTTTTGACCAGCATATTGATTCAAAGTTCACAGCTACACGACCCACTCAGATAGTAAAACGTGGTGGTGTCAGTCCACACAATCCATCAAGAATCACACTGCGCATGTGCGGAGACACCTGAAGCGGGCCCAAGATGGTGGCGCCGGCACGGCATGGGTGCGCACGATTAACAACAAATCTACTACAACAACAGAACAGTGCAGGCCGGCTCGTCATGAGAGAGAGCTCAATGATCAAAACCAGGTAACCTATCACAGTCTTCGGGTTTTTTTAAGTTTGAGTAAAGGCTTAACTTCTCTGCTCCTTGTGGTAAAAATCCAGACTGGTAGCATAAAAAAAAAACAAGCACATGGAAAATTAAATAGTTGACCTTGTTTAAACCTACAATTAATTTCAATTACTGTACCCTGATAGATTAAATCTAGCCATAACCACAAAAGTAAGGGAATTTTCACTCGTCAGCTTAATTCTCCCCAGCTCACACATCTCGAGTAATTAACTTTTGGTTTTTTTAGCGACATTTATTCTATTTATTCCATTCTTAAATTTTTTTACAAGTTTACTAACTTTCTTCTTTAGAAAATTTGGGTCAAAACTGAAACCAATTATTGAATACCGAAACAAATGTTTTTTAGCCTATTTGAACGTAGTTTTCATACAAAATTGTCACTGGTTTACAATATTTTCGGTGTGTGTGTACAGCATTGGTGGCACAAAGCCAAGAAGGTCAGTCTGGATTTTCCAGTCCAACAGGAGGTCAATGAGTGTGAGTATCCCCCCGCTGCCCTGCCGATTGTGGCTTGTAACCCTAATGAAATTGAGTATGCAGGACTTCTATCGAGAACCTCCAAGCCTCCTCAGAGAGGCCTGCAGTGCCCGCGGTGCAAGGCAAGCTCTGTCACCCGCCCAAGCCCTGGCGTGTTTGCAAACTGTGGCGAGAACGTCTTCCCAGTGTCACAATTGCAGGTAAAAACACAATGTTGACATTGTGAGTTGAAAAAATATTCATACACTTGAAGAAGCCTTATTTTTTGCATAAACTGATTGTATGCAAGTTGACGTATACTGTAGATGGCATAATATTTCAATAAGAATAAATAAGTGAATTAATTATAGTATTAATACTAATATTGAATTGCCATGCCACTTTGTACTCCATTTTAACAACACCTTAAAAACTGGATTATCTGCTAAAATAATACAATTTTAAAAAACTTCAAGCAGTGTAGCATTTTGTCTTGAAAACATCAGTTTCGTCTAGTCTGTCTCATTGCTGTGAATACAAAACAAGATAGTACGTGTGCCCTTTTTAGTCTTCACAAATTTTCGGTCTTATTTATGCAATAATAAAGCAATGATACATTTAAAGAGTCAATAAAAAAGGGTAGGGTTCCTCTAAGATCACTTCCAGAAATATTACGGGGCTTGTGCTGATTATTGCAGTTAGCCAGAAATAAATGAGAATATTTTTAGCTTTGTTTCAAAGCAGCATGTGTAATATATGTCATGGTTTTGTTTAAAATTAGGGCCATAGATTAGTGATTGAGAAAGACCCGCTTCCTCGGGCCCACGCGTGTGGGTTCTGCAAGTACGCCAAGTTTTGACTACAACACTGACAGGGCGACCGTGTTTGTGCTGTGGACCCGATAGAAAACGACGAGGACCGTTAAGAAGGCCAACACAACCATCAACAGCCACCCTAGGAATAAGGCAGACCGCGTCTACAAGCAGCTGGTCGGCAACAAGCCCTACTCTCGAGGTACGTGATCGTATCATCATTAGCCTTAAATAAAGTAGTTGCGTAGAATTTATAAAAATTTGTTCAATTTCTACTGATTAGATTGTAATGAATAATAAACTGTAATTATTTTAAACCGTGTGTGCTTCTTTTCGTAACATCAAATAATGGAAATTTTTGGTTTGTTTTATAATCGTTTATTCCAACATAATTTTTTGTCTCTTTCTTCCATCAGATAATAATACACCTTGTTGCGATGTACTTTTTTAATTTTTAGGAAGAACACTTAATGTTAAGATTTAACAAAAGCCTTATGATGATGTAAATATAATCGACTCTACTCTCTTCACACACGTCATACATTAAAAAATATTTTTGGTTAAATTGTTTATGCTCTCAAAAAAAATAATTTACTTTTCAGTTTTTAACTTTTTATGCAACATATGGTTAGATTAAAGCAAAACATACCAACAAGCAAATGGGGGAATCTCTATCCATAAATCTTATATCAAAAATCAACAACTAGAGTACAAAAGTTACAAATGAGACTTTGAGGTAGAGAAATGGGTGTGAGAAGTAATTATAGGATGATGTAATGTTGGCAGATGTTTGCTGGTGAAGATCAGTGAACACAGACGGGACCGCAGTGGCTGAGGAGACGACCACACAGGCCACCAGCAGCACAGCTGTAGTGAATCAGTGTAAACAGAGCCATACAGCTACTGGCCCAGCGCTACTTGTGGCGACTGCAAGAACCTCCTTCGATGAGCTTTAGCCGCATCATACAGGTACATAAATAAATGTATACTATGATGTATGTATACTAATTTTTAGAAAGCCTGTTTGACATGAAGCTCATCAATTTTATCTTAATACTCTGGTAGTTATATTAGAAAATATTAATCTTATGGATTCAATAAAAAAAATGTATCTATTTCAAAATTTGGTAATTAATGCTTATTACTCCCAATTTAGCTGGTAAATTGAATAAAGAAAATGATTATGATACAAAAAGGAAACTTAAAATATTATATTTATAAAAACTCAATAAAAAATTTAAAAAATTTACACTTTTGCTTTGTCAAGATAATGATGGATTGAAAAAATTCAGTGTCCTTTTGGATCCATTTTAGGCCCCTTGAATACCAAATTGTAACTTTAAAATTATCAGAGGTTTTTTAATAAATTGTATAATATGAAAATACATTTACAATAGATATCGGTACATTAAGCATTAGGTATTTTTAGAAGAATTCATTTACTCTTACTCGTATAATAATTTTTTGGATCGATTACAAGTTATACTAAAGTTAAATAATAATAATAAATAATCAGTCTGAAGTGGTTTATTACCTAACATAAAGAAACTGGGGCTATTATAACTTCTTGTTTGACTTTCAGATTACCGTTTTATTTGCAATATTATGCTATAAAATTTAGCTCCAAAATACAGATTTAATATGGCTTCTTACAACTATATTAATTACAGAGGGTACAATTGCATTGCCGGCGAGAGCTGGTGGCTTACGACAGGGTGCAGTTAGAACAGTCCAACGGGGACTTGTCGTAGTGGCAGCAACTGTGCAGGTTCTGGGGTACGGGCCAGTCTGCAGTAGGCAGGAGCCGGGGGCTAGTGCTGCCAACTCCCACCCCATGTGGCAGGCCGCTGCTACGGTTTTGTGCCAGCGCCGCCACTGAACAATTGAGTCTTACACTACAGCCGAGCCCTGGCTGTCCACAGCCCTCCAAGCCGAAAGTGGCTTTGTGCGCCCAGGGCCTTATACATGGAGCTTGTAATAGTTTCAACCTGGCGCAAGGGAAACTGTTCAGGTTAGTCTAAATCAATTTAAA